>NW_005187568.1:581093-588930 GCF_000239375.1 Pundamilia nyererei
GAGAGAGAGAGTGCGTGCTTGGTGGGGTAAAGAAAGCATACACAGCACTTTGGAATGACAGGAAAATAAAATCTTTTGACACCTACTTAATTACAGTGCACACACTACACTGATACACTTTTTTCACATCAGTACCTAAACATTGACCTGCCCCAACCCTCCTATCCCCCACAGAGACAGGCAGACACTTACCATATGCAGACACAATCGCATGGAGCATATGCACATGAAACGTGCTCACACACTAAAATATTCAGCAAACCCATCTCCACATGCCGATTACTGTGGCATTTGCTTACTGCAGTATTCTTTTGCCCCATGGTAGTAAAAACTCATAAAGGCAATTGTTTCCTCACTTCACAAATATGAGCTGAAATGAACACTTACCTTAAATGATCTTAAATGTAGTGTTCAAAAACTGTGTGAAACTGTGAAGGGAGTGGAACCAAGTAACTGCAGAAATTATAAAACTTATTATAGTGGCATATTATGGTGAAATTTATAAATAATTTCAAGTGCATTAAGACAATACACATATTGATGAATGATGATATTTTGTACATATTGCAAAAACAAAATGGACTTTTTACTTTTTACTTAAGCTTAATCATAACTTAATTAAAAACTAAACGGCAGCTTTATAGCAGTGACTCTGTGACACTGATGTTATTGCATATGACATTTGAAGGAGGTTACAGCTTCTCTATCTCTCCCCTGAGATATTTTGTATAGCATGCAGCTATTTTTCAACTCTTCAGTAAAATCATGAGTGACAAATGAGCCACTTGATTATGGTACTTCAACATTTCTTTTGTAAATCTGTTTCCATTTCACTGTGTCACACAGCCAAGAAGTTGAAAACCATACAGCTTTTTAAAATTTAAATTCCTACTTGTATTATTCTTGTATTATTCTCTAACAACGAGAAACAACACCGAGAAGTATCTTTGTGCAAGGTGGATAATGTTGAGCACTGCAAGAGCTACAAAGTGACCTCCAGCATGCCACTGGTGTGAATGCCTCTGACCAAACAGTCAGAAACACACTTCATGAGGGTGGTCTAAGGATCCAACATCCTTTAGTGAGTCCTGTGCTCACTGCCTGGCACCTTGGAGCCCGTGTGAAAGTGAGGAGGAGCCGGGAAAACGTTATGCCAGTAATGACATCATTCAGCATGACCAATATGGTAGTGGGTCAGTGACAGCCTGTAGAGGCATATCCACAGAGGGATGCACAGATCTCTGCAGGCAACAGCACCAACTGCTATTAGGTATCAGATCATACCTAATGGCAGGTAGGACCCATTGTCAGACCCTGCTGTAGTACAGTGGGTCCTGGGTTCCTCCTGGTACGTGACTGCCCGGCCTCATGTGGCAATAGTATGCAAGCAATTTCTGGAGGATGAAGGAATTAATTCCACTGACCCCCATGCTCACCTGATATAAATCCAACAGAACACCTATGGAACATTTTGTTTCTGTCCATCCGATGCTGCCAGGTTGCACTTTAGATTGTCGATGAGCTCAGTGATGCTCTTGTCCACATCTGGATGGAGATCCCTCAGGACACAAAATGCGGGTCCTACAAACTACCATTTTGAGTTGCTGCAGTGAAATGTAAGCAATTTCTCACTTTGATTTTTGGGGCGTCTTTGAGTTCAGCTCTCTGTAGGTTGACCATTTTATTTTCTATCGAGCGATGTGGCATCCTTTCAACCCATTTAACACATTTCCCAGTCCATATCGGTGTTTCTATCCAGCATGATGTTTTCCCCTTTGAGATCTGATGTGTTTTCTAAGTTTCAACAGTGTCGACATTTTGAGCCTCAGAGTCTTGAATCATAAAGTGAAACCATCGTGAGTGGAGTTCTGTGAGCCTGCGAGCCATTAATCTCCATCCACTCTTGATTTATTTTATGGAAATCACAACAACATGTTAGCGCTAATTGGAAAGTAATGCATAATGCTTCAAAATGCAGCTTCTGACATATTTATTGGAATCATTGTTTAATTGTGTGTTGGATGTGTACCTTCTAGAACACCCAGCAGCGTACTATAACACTCCCTCTGACATTTGGCTTCTCATTCACGGTGATTCAGTTCAAAGACAAAGAGGGTGGGCTTGGCGTGCGGTGGCAAGGAAGGGCTTATTCGCTGCATTTAACAATTTTCCCCCTGCTGCTGCCTGTGTGTGCTCCTACAGGCTCAGCTGGAGAGCCACTATTAATAGACTGACTGACGGAGCTGAGCTGAGAAGATGCTCCACCCCACTCATCAGTCCTTATAGCTCTACTATTCTGTTATCAGCCATCTTATTTAAGGGTTTCCAAAGCCAATCCGTAGAGATCGTATTAATTCTCCTCCTTTAGGAAGATTTTAAAGAGTTAGATTTTACCTGAAATTCTGTTTTCATGTTACTTAACAGCTTACAAACCATACACAATGTCAGACAAATTATGTCATCACTTTACAACACCATACTTTAACTTAGAATTATAGAAAGAAAGCCAATCAGCTATGGCGAGTACATACATTGCAAGTGATAGGACAGCAAACAATAGTGTGCTATAGAAGACATTATTTTTACTAATGGGCGATCACAGTATGGATCGATCTGCATGTTTGACAGAGTTTGGCCTCCATGACACAATTATCCCATTAATCCAGGCCTGGGAGTAGTACTAAGTATATAGGATAGGTTTAGTTAACCACTAAACCAGGGTGCCACTACATAAGCAATAGTACATGAAATTGCTTTTTTTCACAACATAAGCCTGACCCACATAGTATTAAAGGGATTTTTTTTTCAGTTCAAACTGACCTTACCAAGCATCAATATGAAATGGGTTTATGGTGATGACTGGTTGCCAAAACAAGCCTGACCCAGTGAGGTATAGACTCAACTGAAACACAACAAACATTAACTACATTTAAAAAAAAATAAAAAAGAAGCCTGTTTTATATGTTTTCCAAAATAGGGTTAGAGTTAGGATTAATCCAACTCAATAAAAACAGGAGTTTTAGAACCATGAAATACTACGTAACTGCTGTTTTGTCACAAACCGTATGTTTTTAAAATTTTTAATTTGTCCAACTATGTTAAACAAACAAAAAAACACATATTTACATGTGGTAGACTGGTTCTTACATAACAAATTTCTTCAACATTCAACATACAGACTGAAGTAGCCAGGGCTCGACCCACCAGCCTTCCCATTAGTAGATGACCTGCTCTTTCTCCTGATCTACAGCTCCACCAATGAGAAAATATCAAGCTCTGGATTTTGAAGAAGTGTCAGATTTTGCTAAAATTTATTTTTATAACGAAACATTATTTTGTAGAAGCATGCTAGGTTGACATATTAAGATATAATTTAGTGTTAAGTCCTACCTTGATTGTGTTTTTATTACCATCTGATGTTCTGAAACCATATGGTGTTTCTACATTTAAAATTTAGCTCTGGAGCTGATGTGCTCCATATAACTCATGGGCTCACTAAGAACACATCTATATATATTTTACAATTTCGATTTCCCTTCATGTCAACTAATTTATACATGATATTCATACAGTTTTTGTTTTGCGTGATCAGTATCTAATTTTCATTATGTTCATTAAAGATATCTTGTGTCACTGTCTTTTGTAGCAAATGGAACAATAATCCTGACATGACTTAATATGGACAATCTTTCAGCTACACCCATTTTAATTTGGTTATCCACTCTTTACGTGTGGAGTAAGGCAGCGGTCCCCAACCCCCGGGCCTCGGACCGGTACCGGTCCGTGAGTCCTTTGGTACCGGGCCGCGAAAGTTGAGGCTCAGGTGTGAAATGTATGGTTTTCAGGGTTTTTATTGGTTTTCAGCGTTATTTTGTCATCGTTTTTATCGTTAACTCAGTTCTCCTGGGTCTTTTCATGTGTGTTATGAATAAATCTTTTTTTTTCCGGTACCGGTACTAGTTTTATTTTGTTGTATTTATCCGCGACACCTTAAAGGCCGGTCCGTGAAAATATTGTCGGGCATAAACCGGTCTGTGGCGCAAAAAAGGTTGGAGTAAGGTATGGAAGAGAAGAGGCTGTGTTTTAATTGATCGATGGTGTAATTCTGGGTGCTTAACTGTAAAAGGGAAGCAGGTAGGAAGTAAGTCCTCTGAAGTAAGGACAATGAGCTTCTAGCTGTTAGCATGAGGGCATATTATCTACCGTGGGAGTTTACACATGTTACCGTTATAACGGTGTGTGTCCTCTCCTGTTATCCAAATTGTTACCAGCGGATTTCAAACACAGTATCTCCAGGCCCTTTTTCTGATCTCTGGGGATTTTAATCATCTCTCCCTGTCCTCCACTCTGCACACCTTCACCCAATATGTAACCTGCCAAACCAGAGACAATAAAACACTAGACTTATTGTATGCCAACATCAGCTCATCACCTCTCCCTCCTCTGGGGCAATCACAACCTGATTCATCTCCAGCCTGTGTATAAATGCCTTGTACACAGAGAATCAGCTGTGTTGCGCACAGTGAAGAGTCTGAGGAGACTGAAGCTCTGAGGTACTGCTTCAGTTCTACTGTGTGGGAAGAGCTCTGTGCTCATCACAGAGAGGATATTGACAGCATAACAGACTAAATCACACAGGGGCATAACACTGTGCCCCTCTTGAAGTTACAGTGTTTTTCCGATAACAAGCCCTGAATTAACCCTGAAATCAACGCTTTCCTTAAGCAGAAGAAGAGAGACTTTAGGTCAGGAAATAAGGAGGAGCTGGGACTTGTGCTGAAGGAGCTGAGAAGGTGGACAACCAACTGCAGTAGAGCAACATCAGTGTAGTTTGGAAGAGGCTGAAAACAATTTCAAATCACAAACCAAACTCCCAGGCTCTAGGAGATTTAGGGTGGGTGAATGATCTGAAGAACTGGTTCAGCTCATTCACCCACCCACAGACACTTACCTCAAACCCAATCATCTCTGCTGCAAACCTCCCATCTTCAACGAGTGCCTGCTTTTCTTCCCATGACTATACACCTCTTAGCCATCACCCAGCCCCTCTGCTTCAGAATACTCCATCCCATAGCCCACCTCCCCCACCACCATTCTATCCCTTTCAACACAGGTGGGGAACGAGCAGCAAAATATCAGGGTGCTGTGCAGACCAACTGTATGGTACATGTTCAACATGAGCCTGAATCTGGGTAAAGTACCACAGCTGTGGACAACCTTCTGTGTGGTACCAGTGATGAGGACCACACAGCCAAAGGACCTCAGCAGCTATAGGCCGGTAGCACTCAGCTCGCATCTGATGAAGACCCTCGAGAGGCTGGTCCTCAAACATCTTAGTCCCCTGGTGAGGTCCATTGTAGTTCGCCTACCAGCCTACCATTGGAGTGGATGATGCCATATCATCTACCTCCTGCACCAAGGTCTGACCCACCTGGAGACGCGTGGAAGCACTGTGAAGATAATGTTCTTTAATTTCTCCAGTGCTTTTAACATCATTCAGCCTGGACATCTGAGGGACAAGCTAGAGCTGTCAGGAGTGGACCTCCATCTGTCACAGGGGATGCTGGACTACCTCACTGGCTGACCACAGTATATGAGGTCAAAGGGCTGGCCCTGCAGGGAACTGTGCTGGCATTATTACTGTTCACCCTCTACACTGCAGACTTCTCCATCAACTATCCAGGCTGCCATCTACACTACAAAAGTCCTCTGATAATTCTGCCATAGATAAGATAAGATAAGATAAGATAACCTTTATTAGTCCCACACGTGGGAAATTTGTTTTGTCACAGCAGGAGTGGACAGTGCAAAAGTTATGAGGCAAAAATTAGAATACAATAAGAATAAATACAGTACACAACTGTACAGAATAGAATAAAATAAAATACTATATACAGTAGAATAGAATAAAATAAATAGTTGGCCTCATTACAGGTGAGGATGACTCAGAGTGCAGACAGTGGATTCAGGACTTTGTGGACTGGTGCCAGCGGAACCATTTCCTGGTCAATGCAGGGAAAACCAAGGAGCTGGCAATGGATTTACGCAGGTGCAGAGCCACCACACCAACACCAGTGAACAGTGCCGTTTCGTACTGTACAGCCTCTTATTTCTTTTGTATGAATCTGTCACTTTGCTGCTGCAACATTTGAATTTACCAAAATGAGGGATGATAAGGGATATTTCTATTAAATGTTTTATTCTATTCTTTCTACTTGCACAAAGTATGTGATTCAACCAGTATGTGGGCTACTTGTTCTTGTGCTGTTGTTGGTTCTTCAGCCTTGCTGGGGAAAAGAGCAAAGGTATAACAAAGAGCTGAAGTGAAACAAAGTGGTAAAAAACAATGAAAGTGTTCACTGCAACTTCTGGCTGTATGTTTCATGCTTTGTTTTTGAAGGTTTTCTCCCGTTCTCTGTGAACTCTGCTGTTCACCAGGAGCGGGATACCTTCCTTCCCAATTTGACAGACACATAGGTCCTCTACTGCTAATGTGTATGCAGACAGACACATTTGCTGAACCATAAATTACGATTCAGTCTGCACCATTTCTCAGATCTGCTCCTTTGGCCTGAAGCCCACCTAATTTGGCTGCTCTGCTCTGGGTTTCACTCCTTTATTTGTTTGCATTAGTACTCCACACGCTTGGCTCTCAGACTTTCAGAATTTCTGTACATCTACAACATCATCATTGGTCTCTAATCAGTATACTGTGTTGCATTATTACCAGACAGACCTATCACTGTTCTTGATTTTTTCATCACAAACTTTTAACACAACTTCATCTCAGCTTGGATAGTAGTTTGTAACTGGTCTGTCAAATGGAGTCGGATTTTGATAACAGTTTTATAGACTTATTGATCTTATAGCAATTGAGACTATAAGCAAGATTTAACAGCGTCGTACAAGCAAATTATTTAGTCATGGACTGTTTAGCATTTCCTGTTTACCAAACATGCATGTCTCTGGACTGGAAAGAAGCAACAATACTTGGATTAAAACCAAAGAGACTTCACAGAGAAACATCCCATCAACCACAGGATTTGAACCAGTAAACTTCTTGTTGTAAGACATTGTTTCACCATACCAAAACAGTGTCTTGATAATTTTTTCAATGTATTTTCTTTTTGCTGGTCAAAAGAAACAAAACAAAACAATTATTGTAATATTGAAGTATCAAGTGGTACCAGAATCAAGATGCACAAATCCACATATACAGATATGATACAGCAGTTATGTCTGTCTTTCATCCAACGGAAATCTTTGTGCACACTACTCGACTTGAGAGTACACATATGCTGCCCCATTTCAGGACCTGTCATCTATCAAATCCCACTATGAAAGTTTTTCAGGTGCTTCTCAGTTACTGCCAGCAGAAGCTGCGGCATTCTCCAAAACAAGCTCAAACAGCAAACGTCTTTGAGGGTTGTGGGAGGTAGTGAAAATCCTGTGGTGAATTCACTGTGGACTAGTCTTATTTAGGCTGGTAGCACAGGCTTTGCCAGCGACACCTTTGTAGGCTACAGCTTCTGAAGACTGTCACAACTGAAACAGGACACAGCTGGGTATACTGTAGATCCTTTGGGCAACACAGTGGTAGAATAGTTTATAAAAAAATAAAAAAACACCCAGCACGCCCCTGCGGGCGGTTTATCCTTCAAGCTCGGGTCCTCTACCAGAGGCCTGGGAGCTTGAGGGTCCTGCACAGTATCTTAGCTGTTCCCAGGACTGCGCTCTTCTGGACAGAGATCTCCGATGTTATTCCCGGGATCTGCTGGAGCCACTCGCCTAGCTTGGGATTCACCGCACCTAGTGCTCCGATTACCACGGGGACCAC
>NW_005187568.1:590576-596744 GCF_000239375.1 Pundamilia nyererei
AGCATCTTTTCTCTCTTCAGTCTTGTACTTTAAGGCTACATGTGATCAAATAGGCCCTGAAACTCGTTGAATGTGTGAACTTCTGGCTCCACCTTCATTAGAGCGCTGCAATAAATTCAGCATTCACTGGTCACTTGTCATGCAACACTGTAAATAAGCTTCTTTAAATTGATACATACATAAAAACACAGAAAACCTTAATATGACAACATCCACAATATTTTAGAACATCTAGAAGCTTTCATACTGAAAATCAATGACTTTCTAGATGTGCCCACTATGGTCCTTGTGGCTTTGTCCTAAACATACTTGCTTGGTCTTTAGATTCCTTGTCTTTTTTATAGTACTTAGAATAGAATAGAATAATCTTTTAATTGTCCCACAAGGGGAAATTTGGTTGTAACAGCAGCCAAAAAGACACATATACAAACAAACAGTACACATGACACGGAACAGAAACATACACAATTTCTCTTACATATTTACATTAAGGACAGTGGTTACTATATACAGAGAGTACTGTACAGTTATTAAATTAAATAAAAATAACTACAGATAAGAGGCAAAGCAGGTTGTAGTGCGAATTGGTTAATTAACTTATTGCAGTTACAGCGCAGATGTAAACATCTTGGGAGCAGTTCTGATTGTACAGTCTGACAGCTGCAGGGAGGAAGGACCTGCGGAAATGCTCCTTCATGCATCTAGGATGCAGCAGTCTGTCACTGAAGGAGCTCTGCAGTTCAGCAACATTTACATGCATGGTTAGTATCTTTGATTGTATTCATAGGCACAGGTTATTCCCACTCCAGTAAGGAGAGATCATTTATAATCTAGCTGCTCATCAGACTACAATGAAACTACACAAACTACTAACAATAGTAAGAAGTAGGGCATGACCCACTGATGTTGACTTGGATAAGAATCTCTGTCTGGTTAGAATGATGTTGAGATTAACACGAGGTGGGTCACATAAATGAGAGTCTGGAAGGTAGGATGACACAAGTACTGAGATGTAAAGCAAGTGGAATAGAGACTAACTCGAGAAAATGACTGGGCCTAAGTAATGACAACTGTATTGAGTTTGACATTGTGGGAAAGCAGGAGTGTTGTGAAGAACAGAATGGAAGAATTAGTGATTACAGATCTTTCCTATTAACCTTACACATGAGCTTTTTTCTATCACACACATCATGGTGATGCATTGAAAACTGAAAACAAGCACATTATACTTGAGTAGTGCTTATTTAAGCTGCACAGTACTTCAGTTAATTGACTCAAAAGGAAGAAAATGGCAACTAATAAAAAAATTCAAAATACATAATTTCATTAAAAAAATATAAACAAATTAATTTGATAACTGTCTGTGTAGGTTCTCAGTCATTCAGGTCATGGTGATCTTAGGAGCTTGGAAAGAAAAATCATCTGGACGTTTCACCTCTCATCCAAGAAGCTTCTATAGTTTTAAAACCAATTGATGGCGAGTCCCAGGTATTTAAGTCCTACTGGGAGTTTTCCCTTATGAGGGTTGTTGACCCACTATTGATCATGTACCACATCACATGAGCCAAGGTATATGAAAAAGTGTGTGGGTCACTATCAGCAGAGGTTTGGGGTGAAACCATTGTGAGACCTTGCCCCACCCTATCATGTGACTTAGTTAAGTCACATGATAGGCTTGTACCAAAAGGTCTGGCTCAGCATTCAAAAGCAGCTACAGTGAGTTTAAGTGGGTTTGTCTTCACTACAGCTACTGTGCTGCAAGTGGCACATTGACCTTTTTTGCATACACCCGGCTGAACAGAAGTGCTGCAGGGTCTGCTCCAGCTCTCTGCACACAGTGCTATCTACCGCATTACCACTGCTTTGTTTGTTTTCATCTCACAATGCTGGTGGCATTTGGAACAGAGCGTTCTCTCTGTCTCTAACTCTTTCTCCTTTCTTCCCTGCAGCTTATTCAGACTCTGAAGAGGTTGATGAGACCCACCTCCGTTGAATTTAAGTCTCCACTAGAGCTGTCAGCACAGGGTGAGAGTAAAACATGCTCATCTGTAAACAGTTTCATTTAAGCTCTGGTAATAACTTTTTGCTGCAGATAACCCACTGATTCGACCTGTGATGCAGAACCACAATGTGCACACACACTAAAAAAAACACATGTACAGTGTTTGTATTGATTTAATGCTACCATCCTCAGTGGTACTCTTTCTGAATGTTAATAGTGGGTATTAGTCAATGCCAGGAAGCTGCTTAGCTATAAAGAAAGCTTGTTAGGGAATATGAGCAAACACAGACTTGCAAACTCTTCTGAGCTTTTAACAGATACCTCATCAATCATTTCCCTGACATCTATGGATACCACGCTAATTATTTTCCTATTAAAACATAATTATCCCAGCTGTGCTTTTTCCCATCCTCTGCTGACCCACCACACTCTGCTCCATCACCACTTTTGTCTCTTTTTCTCCACATACATAGAAAATGCAGCAGTGTGATAAAGCATGAAGCACTTGCTGTCGAAAGAAAAAAATTGACAAGATAATCCAGCAAGCCAGAGATCATCTCTGGAACCTGATGACAGCCAGAAGATGAAACTTGGCATCCACGTTGGAGTTTATTATACACATTTTAAGGTCAACGTATGCAGTGTAGATTGCATTCTGCATATTGAATAGTTGGCTAAGTGCACATATATTGCCTTGAGCACAGTGAAGCACTCATGCTTTCTAGGTCATTGATGAAAAAATATGAATTCCATAAATGGTAAATGGCCTGTATTTGCATAGCACTTTACTTAGTCCCTATGGACCCCAAAGCGCTTTACACTACATTCAGTCATCCAACCATTCACACACTGGTGATGGCAAGCTACTTTGTAGCCACAGCTGCCCTGGGGCACACTGACAGAGGCGAGGCTGCCGGACACTGGCGCCACCGGGCCCTCTAACCACCACCAGTAGGCAACAGGTGAAGTGTCTTGCCCAGTACACAACAACCGAGACTGTGAGAGCCAGGGCGCAAACCGGCAACCTTCCGATTTCAAGACGAACTGCCATGTCTTGAGCCGCGATCGCCCCGTAAAATAAAAACATGAATATAAAATCCCTGTATATGAGGGGAGCGATTTTATCCTCTGAGAAAAGAACGTCTTATCCATTTTACTTTCAAGAGGTCAACAGCAACTAGAGGCAACTGGTGACTCAAAAAATGGAAGAGAGGAAGAAAACCAACCTGCGGCACCATGTTCCTTACAATAGCTGCTTAAGCTTTACTTTTTGTGACTAGTAGACAGTATATAGTCAGCTTTGGTCCTTGTTATGCCGTTTATTTGTTTATTCCAACCAGTCATTTTATGTACCGTAATATATTGATCTCCCACTGTTTCTCATAAAAAACCTCATTGCACTCAGCTTTCACTTTCTATGAGCCATCAAATGTTGGGGGTAGAGTTTGGGTTAAGTTCGTGTCCAACCCTTTTATATAATTTTCACCTATTTGGATTACCCATATAATAAGGTTTATGACAAATAGACTGTAATGTAAAAGCAATGTATCGATCTTTCACTGAAAGGTAACGTCTAGTTTCTGAAAAACTGCCTTTTAGCATGTGATTAAATAAAAACCCAACCCTAAAGCTACTCCTAACCTTAGACTGTTTGCTAGTGACCTGGTGGATGTTAAAAGGCTGAAATATGAATGCATTCCCTTTAACTTCAAAGCACTGTTCAACTGAAAGAAAAATCAAAGTATTTAACCACATAGTCAGACGTGCAAGCAGCCAATCCAGTTCTGTGACTTATCTCCAAGTGCACATAAGAGAATTCAACATGCTGAGTGCACTATCGACATATCAAAGGCTCATTTAAATTTTTGAATTTGCACCATGTAAAAAATGCCTCCTCCTCATCAATGCTTTATCTTTCTAACAATAACAGCAGCAACAGCAGTGAGAGTCACGACATCAGCCTGAGCTGCTGTTGTTAGCTTTGCCAGTCAAACACACATACACACTCCCAACAGCTGCTGAGAACCACGAAGCAGGACCAAAAAAGCATGTTTCTTCAGTGATGTGGAAACTCTTCAGTTTTACAAAGTCTGACATCAAACACCAACTTATCCTGTGTAAAGTTGTTAAACCTCAGTTTGAACTAACAGTAGCAGCACAACACATCTGTTCCAACATCTAAGACTACAGTACCAGTGAAATGACAGTAACGTGTTTCGTACCTTTTCATTTCCCCTCTGGTCTGATTTAATTTTTTATTTTTTTTACATTTTCTAAATAATAATTAATATTTTTTCTAGCTGGACTTGAAACTGATATTTCCGTAAGCATTAAAATAGTCCTTCAACTCCATTTGGTTGTAATATTACTGGAACAGTGACAGATTATACCACCACACACAGCCAATGGCCCCAACTCTGACCCATATTTTGCTTCTTCCATAATCACAGTGATTTCAGCTAATTACATGGTGTGTCCGTTGTTCATACTTTCACAATCATTAGGCATGTTTTCATCTACCTTTATGTGCACAACACTGTGTGGATAATCTGAGCATAAGATAAATCACCTTTTTGAACAAATTTTGGGAAAAGACATTCATCCTATTATGAAAGTTTACCTCAGATTCCATATATGTTAAACTGGCGGTGGCACTCCGTTGCAAAGTGAGTTGAAGATCCAATGCAGCCATGTGCAGGTTAATCTCAACAAGAAATTTAGACTGGGATTGGATTCTGACTGGATGAGCCATCAGCTGATGTGTGCTTATGTTGAGAGTTGCCTGAATTGCTACTAAATATCTAGACCTACAAAAACTAACATCCAAATTCAGTCATCATAAATTTCACTAATTTCATGTAGGTCTTTCTCTGACCTGTCAAAGCATGGATACAGGACTTCTGTAGGGGTTCTGTGGTATCTGGCACTGGGACTTTGGTAGCAGATGCTCTGCATCCTGGGGGTTGCATGTTGACACTTGTTGTGGCACATTCTATAGATGCCTGATTGGTTTGGGATGTGGGGAGTTTGCCATGCTCCCTGAACCTTCTAAACCTTTGAAAAAAAGTTCTAAATAGTTTTTCATCAACTCTCTGGGTGAAGAGGGGAAGTTAGCTACTGCTAGGGTGTGTCTGATATGCCCGTTGGTGGTGTTTCTGCATCATCATCATAATAATGTTGGTCCAGGATCAACATTGCAATTGATCGGTCATTTGTTTGCAATATGGGGAAAAAAAGAACACATGCCCTGTTTATATAAAACTTTCTTCTGGAACACATTTCAGGTGTTTTCTTCATTCATTTATACAGTATAGTAAATATTTAGATTTAGATTGCTCATGATGTTTGCTAGTGACAGTTTTTAATAGGATTAGCTAATTTCATTCCTAATGCTAACTAATTGCTCAGGCCACGTCAGTGGTCAGTTGCATTGTTGATCCTGGACCAAAGTTATTATGATGACGGGGACATTAGATTGTGCGCTGCCCCTCAAGCCTTTGTTGGCATTCAAAAGGTGGAGGGTGGGGGTGGTGACTCAGTCTGCAGTGGTGTTTAGGTGGGTGGTATGCTTCAAAGAAACATGGTTTCAGTCACACCAATAAAGATGAGACTGAGCCAAATATTGAAAGCTGAAAGCACGCAACCCATATATTTTCTACATATACAAACACAATCTAACTCATCTTCAGTTATATGGTATGGAATTACTGTCACACAAGCCTAAAGATTGCCTTATATTCAGGCCAGTATGGCCAAGATAAATGTGAGTCAGGTAAAACCACCCAGCAAATGATGCCTCCAAAACATTTTTAAGAGTTAAGAGTAATTTGCTATTTACACACTCTGCATTTTCTAAGCATGCTTAATCTCTCTTTGGATGGATGCCAACAGCTGCACAGGTCAGGCCAGATAAACTGAAACACCTGAACACAAATGCACTCTTTGTGATGTGCTCATTATTTGAGGTGAATGACCTGCAGTGTGCACAAAAACACTTGTGGTCCCCAGAGTAACAAATAATGTAGCAGGCAAAGGATGATGTAACATACCTGAATTGTAGGGGTGATGCTGGATGAGTTCGGGTGATTTTGCCAGTATAGAGTGTGTGTGTGTGTGTGTGTGTGTGTGTGTGTGTGTGTGTGTGTGTGTGTGTGTGTGTGTGTGTG
>NW_005187568.1:596764-607088 GCF_000239375.1 Pundamilia nyererei
TGTGTGTGTGTGTGTGTGTGTGTGTGTGTGTGTGTGTGTGTGTGTGTGTGTGTGTGTGTGTGTGTGTGTGTGTGTGTGTGTGTGTGTGTTTCTAACCAAGGCTTCTTTTTGTTTTCCTCTGGCTGCAGGCAAAGAGATGATCGAAATGTATTTTGACTTCCGCTTGTTTCGCCTGTGGAAAAGCCGCCAGCACTCCAAGCTACTGGACTACGACGACCTCTTGTGACACCACCCAATGTTCTGTTGGCTTGTCGGCCAGTTATTGCGAATCTGAGCCTACCTTTGTATGGTGTCAAGGCATTTGGTTGAAGTGGGGGGGCTCCTCTCCTCTCCAGAGAGGTTCCTAGACCGGCTCTGTGTGCGCAGCTAGAAGCTGGAGCAGCAGTGGAGGCAGCAGCAGTTGGGTCTGTTTTTGTAAGCCCTTCTGAAGCGACGGGGTGTGGCCCTGTAGATTCAGCCGGCGGTGTGCTTTCTCACCTGCACCTATTTTCACTTTCTGCCTCTGCCTAACCCTAGAAAAGAGAAAGAAGGGGGACAAGAGTGAGTTGGAGAAGCAAGTGACTCATCATCCTAGCCTAAATGTGTCAGAAACGCCAACTACACTTAGATTTCTGAGCTCAGAGAGACTATTAGATACAAGAGTGACAGTGGAGAATCTCTGTCTGAGATTTGAGGATGTTTTTTTCTTGTCCCACCTTTAGCCAACCTATCTACTCTTGTTAGGAGGCTTATAAGTATGGATTTATAAGTTATTTACAAAGGAATTAGAGCTTATATGTAAATAAACAAGTGCTTGCTAGAGCATTAGAGAATACATTTTCAGCATCTCTCGCCATGCTGTCATGTGATAATCTGGACATGTGATTAGTCTTATTAAGAATTAGAGTTGTCTATTTACTGCAGTCTTTTTTTAAACCTTCATATAAATGTAATAGTGTTTCTTACAGACTGTTGTAATAACTCAGGTCAAATTCTTTTGTTTTCTACTAAGAATTGTACTCACCTGTACAACATACTGTAGATCAGAATCAAAGGCCTTCATACTCCACACAGAGTCATCTTCAGTGGAACATCAGGGATGAGCGGAGCTTTTCTCCATTTTCATCTCGCCTTTTGAGTCAGCTGTAGCCAAACAGACAGATGCATCCATGCATATTTTTCATAACATTACAGCATTGTGTTTTAGCCCACTGAGCCACTGCTAGCTGATTTTTCTTGAGCTATTGGTTCGTGGGCTCAAAGCCTTTTGCAGTGTTTGTATTGCACATGTGCATTCAAACCCTTCTTGCATAGCTAGCCTCTAAAGAGGTTTCAGTTGGAGGCTGACATCAGACTCTTTACAGTGAGTGTAATATAGTGCATATTTAGTTCATTCCAACAGTTTTTCACATTTTTGGAGAACTTTCATTCTTTATTTAGCTTGGACATCCAGTGGAGTGGTAGGGGCGATGCGATCCTTTGACTTATTTTTGTTTCCCCTCACCACCAGCTTGTTGTTTCCATCTCAACATACTCTTAATCTTAATCATATAACAGCAACAATGTGTCCCAAACGCTGTCTTTGCCATGCTTATTTCCAGCATTACAGTCCACTGTAAAATGTTTTGCTGTAGCAAGATTTTAAAGATGCACAGGTGTGATTTTGTGTTTTGCTGCCCTACAGTTGGGGCGTTTCAGTCAGACTGACAAATGGTTCAAGCTGAGGCAGCAGAGGCTGAGATAGCTTCATCTTCATTCTTCTTGTTCCATTCGCAAGATCCTACATTTCCCACAATGCAACATGACTGCTTTTTTTCTTGAGCTCCTCTTGGAATGACAAATGTCTGAATTCTAAATTTAAACTTTGTGTGACACAAAGTTTTGCAGTACTGTTTTTCCTTTTCTTTCTTTCAAAAAAATGTGTCATCCAAGCTAAATGACATCATCTGTAGGAATATTAAGCTCCACTCAGGGGCTTAGTGTTGTGTAGATCAACAAATACAATAATGCCATATAGCTGATCATTGCACACTTAGTTTACAATAATAATAAAAGTTTTGGGGGACTGTGCTGTTTAGAAATACATGTACTGGTATTGAATATGAGTATTGAATATGAGTAAAAATGGACAGGATGAGTGATATTTACATTGTCTCATCTCAAACTTGTGCTGATGTGGTCATGTCCTCTGTTATATAATAACTTTTTCCTCCCTTCTGCACCCTCAGACCAAAGCACTCTTTCTTATCCGCAGCGCAAGCTGAGAAAAAGCGCTTTGTTTCTTGTTTCTTCTGTGCAGTTTGCTCGCAGAATGAAAATTAGTGTTTGGATTTGGGATGAGTTGTGATATTTTTAAAGTAAAGCAAGGTGTGTTGTTCATGATATGTTTACTAGTCTCTTATACTGTGTCCTGTCTGCATTGTAAACATAGTTCACTGCTTATTTTTCCACAAATTCCAAGCTTTGTTGCAGCTTCTTGGGCCATCCATGTCAGCTGACCTGGAATTAGTTTTCATGAAGCAGTCTTGATAGGTAGAAATTACAAAAGACCTCTGAAATCTATTTTATTTACTACATTTAACTACCAAACAGCTTAAAATATGTCCCTCTTGTTTAACTGTTATTGCGAGAGTTTTTGTGTTCATGGGACCGAAATCTCAAATTTAGAATAGTGGGTCATAATTATGAGTGGTATTGTATAAGCTGCAGAGATAAGGTCTCTTACATGTTTGATTGAATGCAATCTTCTTCTACATATACCTGTTACCATGACATTTGCTATGTTTGCTGTGTCTTAAATCACATACTTCTATATTTAAACTCATTAATTTGAGTTCGACATTGTGTTCAATATCAAGTACTGCTCCACAAAGTGCTGCTTGAGTACCTAGAAATGTGGAACATTTCTCAAGCTCAAGGGTCACTGTTAGCTAGCAGATAGACTGCTAGCCAACTGGTATTTATTTTTTGTTAAGGGTAGATTTTTTCTTCTTCAGGCACTGAAACTAGCTTTGTTAAATTGTTTTGCATATTGCAAATGCCATTAATGGTGAGTTCATGACTGGTCAGCTCTGATTTGAAACAAGCCTACCTGGTAAATCCATTTACTAAACAAGTAGCTATATAGTGTACATAAAGCACTAAATGAAAAAGTATTTGAATTGAGACACACTGTACTTAAACAGACAGGGATACAATGCTGCTACATACTCTTTTTATTCCACGAAGCATGTATCACCCAATCTCTGTCACAAGCATTGTGATAATTTGGTGTAATCAAAGGAAAAACGAAGACCTTTCTAGTTCCATGGCTGCTCCTGGTTTGCACCATTAAGTCACGCAGCATATTGTCTCACATGGCATCTGGGTCTTCGAATTACCTCAAATGCAGAGAGAACCAGGGATTTATTTGTTAGGGAATATTTAATGGTATTTTCTCTACTGCTACCTTTTTAATTTTCATAAATGTTATGCTCAGTAGAAAATATTGTACATTTTCATTGTACAGTTTGTGTTTTCTTTTTTTGTTTGGTGTTGGTGGATTACGTGTAAGGACTTCATTATACTTTCCATGTGAGTGAGTCTATTAGGCTCAGGTTGGGTCTAAATGATTTTGGTCATGAGACAGTGAGCCAGTCTATGCAGATGTCTGCATGGCTGGCTCGTTTTTGACTGTGGACACTGGAGATTTTACATTACTGGACAACAACCCGATGGCAGACTTCAAGGGGACGTGAAAGAATTACGACAGGGATGACTTCTTGGCCCTCATGTCTCCTGTACATGTCTGAAACATAGTATAATCAATGCTTGGAGCAACCCATCTAGGGCTGGACTCAGCGGTAGGGTTTGCGTTAATGTCCACCCTGTTTGATAGAATTTTCTTATTTGGAATATTCAAATGGAAAAGCTTTAAACAGAAAAAAATGTGCCTAAAACAATACCCAACCCTAAACCACCCCCAGGTGTGTCAGCGAAGATATGATGTTTATTAAGAGGTCAGTTTTAAGTGACCTCTAGTTTGAGTCCTTAACTGCAACATATTAGAAGCTGCGCCAGGTTGTTAACATTAATGCACAATATTGAGTGCTGACTGTGTTAGTGCTGTGGAAATGTGCATTATGCTAAACTGGTCATCTGTTCTAGAACAGGTAATCCCTCTCCTCCTTTGTTATTCAATCAGCCTTTGATTGTGTTTGCTGATCAAACCACCAACTGTTACTTCAAACAGGAGGCGGCTGTTCAGTATTTAAATTGTAGTAATATTTTACAGCCGTTGTGTACAGTCTGGCTAGTTTTGCCTGTTCACCTTGTTTACATTAACGTCAAAGTTAGTTGAGGTTGGTGTAAGTTAGTGTAACTCTCAGGCAATTATACAACTTTCAATGTTTCTTTTCCCTTTGTTCAGGCTTTATGAGCGTTTGGACTAATCATGTGAGGTCGTGCCTGTCCTTTGTGCCCAGTGATCTCTTTGCTTAAAGGTGGTTCTGATCTTAAAAATCGTTGTACATTCATGACTTTCCTTCATGAAGATATGTATTTGTTTAAAGATCAAATACTTTCCCAGTTTGTATTCTGTAGCAGTAATCAGTGTAAGAATATTTCTGTATTGGTATTTCAATTTGTATATTTGTATGTACAAGAGCATTGTTGGAGGTACTGTACGAGATAGCTTTGGATTTTAATGACTGTCTTACAATTCTGTGGACAGAAACAGACACTGCAGTGCGTGCAGTGTGCTCGCTGCTCAGCTTCTTTATATTCTGCAGCAGTTTAGCGCAGCCCCAGTTCTGCTCATACGACCCTCTTCTTTCTCCTCTGCTGCGAGTTTAAATAAAGGCCAAAGCCCAGAGCGTAATTACACACCTCTGTTCGACACTTGTAACCACATCTTAAGTCGAGGTGTTTAATCGTGCTCTTATACTAAAAACTGGCACAAGTTTGATGGATTTCTAATGAGTTTTCTGATAACAAAGACAACAGAGACTTTACTGGAGATTCATTATCTGCTGTCAAGCCCACAACATTTTCCCCATGGCTCTGATCAGATAAAACACTTAGCTCTCCTGCTGGAACATAACGCATCAGTGCTAACATTGAGGAAGAGCCCAAGCAGTGTAAAACAACTCGCAGA
Source organism: Pundamilia nyererei (assembly GCF_000239375.1). Lineage (NCBI taxonomy): Eukaryota > Metazoa > Chordata > Actinopteri > Cichliformes > Cichlidae > Pundamilia > Pundamilia nyererei. The sequence goes on from NW_005187568.1 coordinate 601,878, forward strand.
CTTTGTAGACTAGAGCGGTTTTGAGTCACACTGAAGTATTTCATTCCCATGGCAAAGTCAGGTAATGTGGGACATCAGAGATAATAGGTCACATCTTTGAATATTACCAGTGAAACACCAAACAGAATTTTACAATGCTGCTACAAAAATCTTTTACATGAAACAATTAGGCTGATTGGTTTGAACTTACTAAGACGAGTTGAGCAAAGATTTTTATTTTTTTTTAAAAAGATCATTGTTCCAAAAACTTGCACTGTACTGAAAAATGATAGTTATAGTATATTATGTCATTTTGAGAAATATTCAAATAATAACCTTTGCTTTGAGGATAATTGCTTTAAGAAGCAGAGTGACTCTTCCATTAAGTAAATTGGGTCAAAAAGGTTAGACTACACGAGTTATTCTGCTGCTTGCCAGAATCGCAGGTTAGACATTTCTGGCATTTTTAGTGCTTAAAAATATGAAAGTTTACACAGTGACTACATATCAACCACAGTTATCTTGAACTGGCCATTGTTACATACACAGACTACGAAAACTCCAGTATCACAGAATCACACAATGAAAGTCAATAATTATGCTTTGTGATTGGAGTAGTAATTGCCTTTAATTTTTTGTGAAATGAAGGTGTAATCAATTTTCTTTCTCAGTTGTCCCCTTTCACTTTTGTTTGTCCCTATCATTTAAATATGATCAGCAAGTGGAGAAACCCCTAACCAAGGTCACATGAAATACTTCTGAAGATAATACTTTATCTAATGGGTGAAATTTTGTTTCCAAATATCTAAAATCACTTAGAGAAGCTTCAGTGTCAGGTATCTATAGGCTACTGGGTTTGTTACTACAGTATCCTCCCAATTCAGAAACAAAGCATACATTATTTCATTAACAATGTTATTGATCAGCAATATTGACCAGTGTCGCTTTAAGATAAAAAGATAAAAAACACCTGTACATATTGGCAGTGGAGAAAGCAGGAAACATATTTTTTAAAGGAGTTGAGCAGCGACTGCCTTGGCAAACTTCGGTTTGGGAAGCTTTGACAAAACTCTGGCATTAAAACATGACTCATGTCTGGGATGTTAAGCCTCTTCTAATAAGGTCAGGTATTCATATACGTGCAGATGTATTTCAGGGGGAAATGATCACACGCAGTTTGACTTCTCGTGATGGTTCACCGAAGCAGCCATTTCCATTTCTTGAGAGGATAATTACATAAATCAAGAGTTTGAGCTTTGCCTCCTCTCTTGTTATTTTCCACGTGAAATTGTGTGTCATATTGACAATTGCAAAGATCGCTCAAATTATTATTAAGCATTGTTGTGCCCTCCCTCCTGCTTTGTTCCAGTTTCAGTGAAGATTTCCAAGGCTCAGTTGGGAATGAGTGTGATGAGGATGATGAATTGACGCTGCTTTGATTGCCCTGACATCTCCAGTTGGGCTGTGATTGTATTTCTGGAAGTTTTGAAAATAATATGTCTATGTAATGTCTGTGTCATTTTGGATCAACTTCTAAATCATTTAACTGAGCATTACATTTTGGAATAGATTTTTTAGTCCAACACAGTAGAGTGTGAGATTTATAAATGTTACAGTGAGCTTCATCCATGTATATGGATAGAGAAAATCTTAAAGGTATGATAGCAATTAACATTACTGCATATAGTGATTTTGATACTAGCATAAGTTAAAACTATTATCTGGGTAGCTTTCCTGAGCTTTGGGGTTTCTTCCTTAGAATAGACATTAGAGAATGCTTCTTATTTCAAGGGCAATGTGTTGTATCTGAACTAATAGCAAGGAAATGTTTTTGCATTGCACAATGTTGGTAATAACCTGTGAGAAAAAGTATTGTTTCTACAGCATTTCCTCCCCCAAGTAAACTATAGTTAAACACAGCTTGTGTCTTTGTCTTATCATTGATTCAGTGGTGTCATTTTGGCCCCCAGGAAGTTTTACCTGGTTTACATTTCGTGTCGCTTCATAAGTAAAAAGATCCTCTCATGCTAAAAATGCAGGTTGGGTTGTGATGCCACAGTGCACTTTGGGATAAAAGTCCCCATCTTATTAAACTTTCTCTTTGTGTGCAGAATGCATGAAATTTTCTTCTGAGCACTCATGCAGTGAAATAGCCACATTAACATATTTAGCATAAAATTGTGCAAACATGTATCAGTTACAGAGTGTTGCTAAGGCTCTGTAATGCAGAAGTAAATGCTAAATCTAATATAGCAGCACAGTCACAATGATGCACTAACAAGGAACTTCTAACTACTCAAGAACATGCACTTTCTGGACCTCCAGTTTCACTGGGGGTACTCACAAGATCGTTCCAAATGAATAGGGACCTATGGAGTTGAAGCATAAAAATGTTCATTTTGTGGGGTAAATGTCCTTTTTTTCCACATAAATGGAAGCATTACAAGTACCTAGAGGATGGATGGCCATCAAATTCTGGTTCTCAGAGGATAAACTCGAAATACTTCAATAACACTTTAACATTTATCACACTTTGTCTTGTCATTTTCCATTTATGGTATGGAAAATGTCTGGATTACTATGGGCTGTGTTCCCATGGTGATTTTCAAAGCAGATTCACCATATTGCAGGTTGGGTTGTGATGCCACAGTGCACTTTGGGATTGGTTGGCATTGGTTGTTTTAAGATGTTAAAAAGCCAGAAGCGGAGTTTAGCAATGATAAATATTAGTGTGCATACAAAAAGACTTGGAATAATGATGCATATGATAATGTTTTCTTTTAAAGGCAAAAATACCCAATCACATTTGTCAAGACTGATATTGATGTAAAATTAAATATTACATAAATCAAAAATAAAATCTGTACAGTTATCCTAGTTCTCCAGAATCAGACAGAAATTATATACACCAGAGATTTTTGAAGTTCATAATATAGAAGCATCCTAGAGTACAAATATGCATATGCTGCTCTGCTGTGAGTATCAAATATAGTTATTGTGTTAACAGATGGAAGTAGCATATGTTCAGAGGCTGCAGTGATGCATTGTAAGCTGCAGCTACAAATTTTCCAGATGGAACAGCCATTGATAGCACGCAAGAACTCATAACTAGCTGTGTTGCAGACTAAGGTAACATGTTAAATGTGCAGGGCAATCAAAAACACGTCATTCTACTTTATTATGAACACACATCATGAATTCAGTACTACCCTACTCAGTTACACAGGGACACTGCAGCCAGCACATGTTGGCAGCCTTACAGCAACCACCATGTATGAATAATAGAAGAAAGGGTGGAGAGGACCAGACTACAGAAGCACAAGGCCAGAGTTAGTGCTCAACACTCAGGGGGGTCAAATTGCAGAAGTGTATGTGTGTACCATACCATACTCTACTCACAAGCAATTTATTATAGACCTGTTAAACTGCTCGTTAATACAAACGTCTAATCAGTCAGTCTATGGCACCACCTGCTTATCTTAGGCATGTAAACATGGTTGAGATGTTCTGCTGAATTTCCGCTGCAGTATTTTTTTGAAGAATAGGTGTTGCCACTCAGACACTACCTCCACATCAGTGCTGTGTTGTGTTTTTTCCAGGATATCTCTTCTTTTCAAACTGTTGCAACATCTCCCTTTGTATAATCTGTGAGTCTGTGAGCATCTGTACTGACATATCTTTATAAAAGCATTACAGCTGTATACAATTGTGTCTTCATCCCACAATGTGCAAGGTTATAAAAATCAAGAGAGAGAAACTAGTGACAGTGCACATGACATCAATTAGACATCAACTCTATCATACAGTGCTGTTCACGAGCCACTGGTGGTGGGTATACTGGGGCCCTTCAGTTCTGCTTTGAAATTCAGATAGCAGGATCAGAATTTTGCATGAACAACATGAAAGCATGGATCCATCCCGTCTTTAGACTGGTGGATTAATGGTATGGGAAATGTTTTCTTCCCACACTTTGAGCCTCGTACTACGAATTACTTGCTAAAACACCAAGGCCTACATGAGTATTATTGCTGAACATGCCCTTCTCTTTATGACCGCAGAGTATCCGATTTCTGATGGCTGCCTGTCACTAAGCTCAAATCCTCTCAAACTAGTTTCTTGAACATGACAATAAGTCCACTGTACTCAAATGGCCAAAGAGCATCTCTGGGATTTAGTGGAACAGGACAGTTGTATCATGGATGTGCAGTTGGCAAATATGCAGAAATTGTGACGCTATCATGTCAGCTTTTGGCTGTTCCCTTGTTACAAGGGGTCACCACAGCACATAGCTCTGCATTTTTGATTTGGCCAGATGGAGGCAAAAAAGTTACTATTCAGTACAAGCTAATGCTTTAATTTAATACAATCCAGTACTGTCTACTGCTACTTCGGTTTTCATATGTATGAAACATTCAGAAAATAACTGATCTCATAGCAGTGAAAGCTGAGCCAGTGACATGCTTCATTTAGATTAGCAGAGTTGATGTCTTGATGTATTGTATTTTATTGCCTTGCCAGTCCCCTCCCTTTCACTCCTCTTCAAGGTGGTCACAGAGCAGATTTTATTGATTATAAAAAGGGTGATGTTGTTTCTCAAGGAGATCCTTTACGGTCTGGATGATGTAGTCATGCATTACGAGATCTTATTAAGTGGTGAAATGTTTCACAAGCGTGTTTTACTTTTCCTCGAAGATCAGGGAAGGTTTAGACTTTGGGTTTCAGGTTGACACCAAATCTTGGCAAATCAACAACAATAATAATACATATTCAGTTTCTAGTCATGTAGAAGAGATTTGTGAACACCTGGGAAGTAACACAGAGGATGACAAGCAGACGGTCTGACAAGGAACAGAGGGAAACACACTATTATATAAACACACAAAGGTAATGAGGACAATAGGAAACAGGAAGGGAACACAGATGAGACCAATAAGACAAGACTAGACAAGGAGGAGAGCAAAACTAAAAACATTAACAGTGGGAAATACAGGAAAACAGGAAATACGCAAACTTAGAGACAAGGAATAGAATATAGAATAGAATATTCTTTATTGTCATTGTCACAAGTACAATGAAATTGAAAGATGTCTCCGGTCAGTGCAACATCACGAAAGATAAATACTTAAAAACTATAATAGATATGATATAAAAGATAGAAATACATATAAAATACAGTGTTCTCATACAGTAAATACACCCAAGCAATCCAGGCCTAAGGCCCCATACAGACAC
>NW_005187568.1:608118-609653 GCF_000239375.1 Pundamilia nyererei
TTTAGCTTGGCGTCCAGTTTGTATGGAAGAATGGTATTAAATGCCGAGCTATAATCCACAAAGAGCATACGCACATAGCTTCCTTGCCTCTCCAGATGTGTTAATGCTACATTGAGTGCTGTTGCTATGGCGTCCTCTGTCGATCGGTTTGCTCTGTAGGCAAACTGGTGTGGGTCAAGGCTGCTGGGTAAGGATGACTAGAGGTAACACAAGGGAGGCACAGTAACAAAACCTAAAGACTAGAAAACCAAAACACTAAAGAATGACTAAAGGAGCTAGAAATACAAAACTAAAATATGAAAACTAAATCACAGAATTCAACAAAAAACTGGTTCTCAAGGCCCAGGACCATGACAGATTTCTTACTGAGTCTCCTATTGATTGGGTTCTCGTTGGCTCTGGGTTGAGAGTCACCACTACTGCTAAGCAGCATATCAAAGACATTGCATTTGTGGAAATTAATTGCACAGAGTGTGGTCAAATGTTTGTAGATGCTGGAGGTATTTCCCCCATCTGCAATGATCAGTGTGGTGTTATTACTGAAATGTATTATGTAATGTATTGTTTGCATGTGCGTCATCTTTCTGTCTATAAACACGATAGTCTGTTTGGATCGAAATCAGATAAAACTGTGCAGGGTGTAGAGTGCGGTCATGCTAACAATCCATTACAATCTGGCTAACATCCACCAAGGTCTTTAGGGTCAACTTAATGATTAATTGGACTAAAATTGACAAGAAGCCTTATAACATGATACTCAGTGTGGTGTGTGCATCTATAGAACATTAAGGAGCTACCATATAAAGATTATATTTTTCATCATATCACATTTGACCTCTGACCTCTCCTATGATGTCAATTGATGTAAGAAAGGATCTCAAGTTCATATGTTATGTAAAACTATTTGAAACTATGTCTTACAGTCACTGTTTGCACTGACTGCATATAGACATACAGGGAATAATATATGAGGATTCTAAACATGTTACTTAAATGTCAATCTTTCATCAAATGTCTTAAAACTATGCTTAAAATGGTACCGCCTTTGTTTATGTTGGCAACATTTAGGAAATGATACTGGTAAAAGTAATTAGTGTTCAGAGATTGAGCTGCCTTGGCAGAGGTATTGGAGGGGCCAATGCAGTGCTTAACCTCCTTAGTTTTTCCAGTGAGGTCAGTTTTGGCAGAACCCAGTCTGAGACAAGCAGAGGAGCTCTGGAGAAGGCTAGAAAGAAACACATAATCAAAACTGATAGAGTACAAGGACTGACTTTTGAGCAATCCCAGATAAGAAAGAAGACACACACTGTCAGGGCAAGTTTTTAAAAAGACCAACATCTTTGTTAAAGACACTGCTTCACACTACCAGCTAAACTGGCTGAGGAGGGAGAACGTGTTCACGAATTCTGAAACTGAAAAGAAGTTTAAAAATGTCCCTACAATTACAGGGAGTGCAGAATTATTAGGCAAGTTGTATTTTTGAGGAATAATTTTATTATTGAACAACAACCATGTTCTCAATGAACCCAAAAAAC
>NW_005187568.1:618940-638014 GCF_000239375.1 Pundamilia nyererei
TTTTTTTTTTAACTCCAGCACAGCAATGCTTCCTGTTAACAATATGTGCAAATGGGTAAAATAATAAAGGTTTAATGCCTCTGTACTTTGATTGATAAATACAGAATACCTATTTAAATGAGGGCAAATGTATGCTCCACTGACTTCCTTTCACCATGGTAACAGCTCGTCAACAACACTTTAAAGCATCCTGCTTTATCCGTCCTGTTGCCTGCAGAGAGGACCATCATTTTCTTCTATAAAGACCGACTTGGAACCAGATCAGTTGACCCCTCCTGACCTTTAAAGTCTTTTTAAGGTACCCCAACATTTGCTTCACTTATCAGAACCGGAGTTTTTAAAGTTGGTTTTTGAAGAGACAAACAGGCACTCACAGGTGCCTCATTAGAAGAACCTGTGAGCATGGACCCTGCTACAGCAGTCAGTTGTTGTTTTCTCCAAGTGTTCCACATTTGACTGATCTAGATAGGATCCATGCTACAGGCCATCTTCAAACTAGTGTTGTGCAAAACCAGGCTGCAGCATTTTTGAGAGTGAGGCTTAGAACCATCTCCAAATTGAAGGCCAAGTTCCAAATAGGAGATGTACTAGATGCACTTAGGAACTGTAGTCTTTTACACATGTGCAGTCAATTTTTGCAGGACGATATTGATGATGGCTCGCTACCCTTTCTAGTGGTTTTGTCCAAGTGAAAACATTACGTCTAGATAAACAGAATCAGCTTTTTGGGATTTCCTTATCTAGATGATTAAGCATGCCTCAAGACTCTCTACCTAGACAATCCGGACCAGACTGCATACTGGTGTAATGGATCCTGAACATGTGGAGGAATGTTATGTTTAACAATGAGCCAGATTCTGTTTATCAAAGACTACCTCCAAATTGGAGATGATGGATTGGCCTGCTTGCAGTCCTGACTGCAACCCCATTGAAAACTTGTGCGATCAGTTTGGTGACCGACACAACCCTACTGGCTGACTTGTGACAAATGCTGATTGCAGAATTGGTGCCAACTGTCAGCAGTGTGTGACTAAGCTGGAAGCCGTTAAAGTTGCTGACCGCATCAGTGACATTAGACAACGTTTGTTTTGTATTGGACAGATTAGAGGAGGCAGCTAACACCCTAATACTTTGTCTGAGGGTAGTCTGAGGGTAGGGCAGGGGTAGGGCAGGGATAGCTCAGTAGGTAGAGTGGTGGCCCCATGATCGGAAGGTCGGGGGTTCGATTCCCCTGAACAGCTACCCTGAGGTACCCCTGAGCAAGGTACCGTCCCTATACACTGCTCCCCGGGCGCCCAATGGCTGCCCACTGCTTCACTGAGTGAATGGGTTAAATGCAGAGAGGGATTTTCCCTACGGGGACCAATAAAGTACTCTTTCTTTCTTTCTTCTTTCAACAACTTTTAACTGGCATTAATTATTAGATATTTGCGATTACAAGCTTAATCAAACAAATGGAAAAAAGCAAAGGTTGCATACTTTGTGTGTCCAGCACTTTGACTGGTACAATAATCTGCATAGAATTTTGAAATGGATTAAATTGTGACAGCAGTGGATCATTTTAATAGATGATTTCAAGATCTTATTTTCTGAAATTTAAATTTAAGTTCTTCATATTGATTAAAAAAAATGATAATCTGTAAAATGTTATAAACCTGATACACTATGTTGTGCTCAGTGGAGTAATTTTAATGATGTTATTTATAGTAAAATACTGATTGCATCTGATTTTGGTGTGGGGGGGGGGAACTGGCTGCAAGAGTAGTTTTTGACAGGATGAAGGGTTTCCTTGCTGTGAACTGGAAGACCTCAGCTGCTGCTACAGGTGGTTGGTGAAGCTACAGAGCCTTTTATTTTATTTTATAGCTTTAAACTTGCGGCACTTCAGTTCATAGCTAGGCATTGATAAATGAGGACATTTAGAAATCATGCATTTAAGGTGTACTTTATGCCAATAACTTACTCTAGGTCGTACATCATTGTAGACTTTTACTGTGCTCCTGTTTTTAGGAGAGTGCCTCACCATGAATGCTCAATGAATAGGCAGGTTCATGTCACGGCGAGTGAGATGAGCCGTGTGGAGAAATAAAGGAGGATCCCAACCCAGGCACTTGTAAAGGTGTGAGGGTGGTTTATTAAACACAAAATAAAAATCGACAAATGGCGAACGGAGCAAAGACTAAACTATACTGGGAACAAACTGACTACAGAACACGAACCTGAACATGAATGAGAGCGAGTGGTTGGTGGTTGACGGTTGACGGTTAGCGGTTAGCGGTTAACGGCAGGGAAACACACAGATGAAGCAGAGTAAATACACAGACGGACCAGCAACTACAAAGACAGAGGATGCGACTTAAATACACAGAGAAACACAGGGAGATTACACTTATACACACACACACACACACACACAGGTGGGGGACACAGCTGGGAGTAATCAACAAGAAAAGAGGTGAAACTGAACACATTCACTTTAGACGCAGACCTTCACAATAAAACGGGAAACAAGAACACTACACAAGGACGCAGACCAGACACAGAACTAAACCCACACAAAACATGAGAACACAAACCCTGTGAACAAAACCCTGAAACCAGAACCACAGTAATAAAATCTATCGTAAATAATCAAAACACCAGAGAACCCCAAAATACTCCATAATGCAAAAATAAACCCAAAACATAATAAACTCAAAAATGCTGGGTCGAACCTGTCACGGTCCTGGGTCAGTGACCCAGTGTTTTGAGTTTCTTGTGCCTCTGAGTTTTCTGTATTATGTTCTTAGTTCTCTTTGTTGTCCCAGCTTGTTCTTTAGTGTAGTGTCTTAGTTTGGTGTTCTTGTATTCTGTTTAGTTCTCTGAGTATTTAGTAGCTCTCTGTATTTCTTATTTGCTCTTTCTCCCCTAGTCTAGTTTGCATCTGTGCTAATTCCTGTTTTACTTTGATGGTCCGTGTCTTATGTGAATGCGTCCTGCTTTGCTTGTCTCGTCAGTTCTGATTTCTCCCAGCTGTGCTCTCCTTCTGTGTCTCATTCCCCTCATTACTTCCCATTGTATTTAAACCCTGTGTTTCGCTGAGTCAGTGTTGCGTCGTCTCTCATGCTGTGTGGATTGCCCTGTGTCTTGCTGTGAGTTTTAGGTTGTTGTTTCCCAGTTGAGTTTAGATGGTTTTTTCCTGCCAGCCAATAAAGCTGTGACTTTGAGTTAACACCTTGAGTCTGAGCGCTTGCATTTTGGGTCCACATCTCCTGCCTGCCACACAGCGATTCATGACAGAACTGACCCAGAACCGTGACATTTCAGCAACATTTGGGTTGAGGACCAAAAACTGGCATTATTTTCAGTAGTTATTGTATAAGATAATGAAGCACACTGGCTTTGATGAAGTGTAGCACCTCAACAAATTGTGGCAGAAAGACGGGCATGGGGGGATTTTATTTTTTTTTAGTTCTTTCACTGCTGTTATGTCACTTCTGTAAGGTTGATCAACAGGAACACCAGGAAAATGGCAATAATGGTGCCAGTGTAACAGTAAACCTGTGAAAAGAAGTAAGACAAGACAGCCAGTATCATATAAACCACTTCGATTGCCATCAATGTTTTACTTTTCCCAGAAATTGTGGGCCATCACCTCCTTTCTTCATTGTTGAAAGAAGGCGAGTGCAATTGATCGGTGTATGACATGTAGTCCATCATATCTCTCAGTCATGAAAAGGCACGATCGACAATCTGACACAGTGACTGTTGTAACAGACTAAAATATTGTGTTGTCTGACCCGGCATGGGAGTGAATTTTACTGCCTAAACCAGCTCCACTTTTTGCAGCAAATTACATCAATCAGTTGGCACTAAAGGTTCGTTTGTCTTTGCAATTTGGGCTTTTTTGGTACTCCACACATATGTCCTGCTGTTTCCCTGCTTCCCATCTCTTTTTCCCTTCTTTCTCCCACTCAGGCTGACAAACAGAATGACCTTTAACTAAGGTGGCTTGGACTGTGAGATAGTCGTGACTGTTGAGAAAGAAGCAGTGGGAGGTGCAGACTTTTCACAGCACACGGTGCTCAACTGCCTTTCTGGGATTCTTCTTCTTCTTCTTCTTCTTCCTCCTTTTTTTTTTTTTTTTAAACTATTATCGCTGTCTGAATTCACTGTTTGCTTTGGAGTTTCTAAACAGAAATGCTGTTCTTGTAAACTCAGCTGAGTAATGTATCAGTGAAATGGCTCCTTTCTGATAGCAGTTGAAGTCAGAAAATGACTTTGTAACAGCTTCTCATTTCTAACGGTGAACCATTAGGGATCTGTGGTATGTAAATAAAAAGCAGGGCAAGTAATCCAGTTTATTTGCATACATTTATCCATATAAATCAATGTTATGGGTTCATCTGTTGTGTCTGGAAATTACAGTGAAACCGAGGGATAGAATGAAAAGTCAGACCTCGTTCTTTGTTGTTGGGGTGTTGCAGCTGATGTGGTGTTTGTCAGTGTGACAAAAAATTGAGCACCATCTTCAGGACAATTAAAGCTCCCCCAAAAATTAGTGAACACCTTTGTGTTGTCACAGTTGAATTTGCAGGTTTATATATAAAGCACATTTTGTAGAGCATCAATATCAATATTTGCAACATAATGTATTGCAGGACTTTTATTTTTTGCTTCTGTGGTATCTGCTTTGGACCTGAAAGACAAAACTTTTATATAAATGATGGAAATTTGTATGTGAAAGGAGCTGTTTGATAGAGAAGCATGGCTGACTCTGAAGTTCTTTTCTGTTTCATGAAACACCTTTGCATTTTTCATGTTATTATTACACTGATCTAATTAACCATCTGACCCCAGAAGGTCATTTAACTAAACAAAAATCTGTGTAGTTCAGGAGATGGTGTGGGTCATCCAATAACAACAAGGTCAGTGGTTCAGTCCCCCCAGAAAACGTCCTTGAGCATGACTCTGAAACCCAGATTGTCCCTGAGTCAATCATGTGTGTGTGTGTGCATGATAGAAAGCACATACAGGAAGATAATAAAGAGCTATGTGAATGCGTCTTATAGACTTTGTGGGGCTAGAGATGAAGTAATGACAACAATGTAAGGCAATCTATCAAGGTCATATTGTTTAGTTAGAAGTGTTCTAAAACTCATGTAATCAGTTTGTATTTGATTCATGAATGCTATGAAAGTACAATGAGTGTTTAAGGTCGAGGACAGTGTTAAGTTAAGCTACCTTATCTAATTTAGCTAACTTATCGTTGGTAGCTTAACTTAACACTGTCTAGATACAAAAAACTTAATTTAGCTATGAAGTCATCCATTATTTTTAAAGCCTCAAAGTTAGCAATTAAATAGCTGGGCCCACGTCATCATTTCAGGGTTGACATGGCTTAAACGTGAATTGAGCTGTGGTTTGGGGAAGGCCTCGGAGGGGACTGGCAGCAGCTTCTGGGCCTGGCAGATCCCCATGTACTAATGAGAAGTAAAGAAGTGAAAAAAATTGAAAAAGACAAGCGTGGGTGGGGCACGAGTGAACAGCTTGTAAAACTGGGGAATCATATACAGATAAGAACCGGAAGGGGCGTGTTTGGAGGTGTGGACGGCCTCCTGAAATTCAGATACTTTATCTCCAATTGGCCACCAACATGTTGGTTAGAAATGAGCATATTTAGAACAGAAGGTAGGTCATACTACCTGAGAGAACATGTTACCAGGCGGCACTAGCTAGATTGATTGGCAAGCTGGATCTATAAACTGTATAGACTTTTAATTACTGCTAACTTTTAATTACTGCTAAGTAAGAGTAATAGGAAACTTCAGATACTTCCATTCAAAAATATTCCATAAGACATCCACTTCGGTGATTTCAATTACAAGAGAGAGCGAAAAATAATTGGCTAAACCTGTCTGTGTCAGTAAACCTGCAAATCAGAGCCGCTTCACCCCTAACTTCATTGTTATAAAAGGCTAAAATAGTATTTCTATCGATTCTGTTAACGAGGCAGTTAACTGTGTCTGGAGTGATTCTCTCCAGGAGCCAGCAGAGGATCTGCAACAACTTTGAGTTGAAGTGAATGAGTAACACAGGGATATCATGAAAGTGGGACAGGGTTAAGTTTGCCATTCACACTTTAATAAATTGGTGAGTTATACATTTTATTAGCTTTCATCATCATCATGGTAACTCCACAGAGTTGATACCTGTTGATACGTACCTGTTTGTCGTTTAATAATGACTCAGGGTTCGTGAATATCATCGAGCATCATTTACTTCGAAACAAAGCAACCATTACACGTTAGTCATCACATTCCAGGGTCGGGTCCCTTCTCTCTTGCCCCGTCTCACTGCGTGCATGTGCAGCATACTAATACGGAACAGATATATTAAAGTAGCATTAATGAACAACATTGGTCAGATGTTCTACAGTACCTAAAACATATATGCTTCCCTTTATTTCTCTGATGAGTTTCTGTTTCTTCATTTCATGTTATGTTACTGCTTAGTTGCCCTGTGGCCCCTTTAAGTCGATATTTTGTGACAGTAGAAGAAGAGTTAGACAGGAAGTTCATGTTTTCTTGCTATGCTGTTTCAAGATGGCCGCTCCACATTCATGTCTTTCTTTGGGTGTTTGTTAAAGCATTGTCAGTAAGTATTTAATGGTAAAAAGCAATGAGACATTCCAAGTGTTGTCTTTATGTATGATGGATCACAGTTAACAAGCTTTCAATGTGCTATTCATATGCTAATTAGCGTCATGCTAGCTTCTCAAATGCATTGTTAGGTCATTGGTTTAAGGCACACGTTGTTGTTAACAGTACAGATGAGTAATGTACATTTCCACATATGCTTTATTGTTACAGTTTCACAAAATGAAAGAACCAGTAAACTTCATAAGATCTCATCTATTGTCTGGAGTTCCTGGGTTCATGTTTAGCTGTTTGGATAGCTAGTCAGACTTCTAGCGAGGCCAATTACATTTCACAATAGGTAACATTGCACCTGACTTCTATGTGGAATAACTTGCAAATAGTGCAAATAATAAAGATGTGAAACCCAGTCTTGTGTATGCGTATACACATTGACATATATCAGCGAGGACCACAACTGCTTACTGAACTGAACACCTCTCTTGAGCTCGACTCACATTCTTCTGCATCCTTCTGACTCTCCTTGAACAAAGTTTTTAATTTTCAAATATTTAATTTTTGAATGCTTCCTAATGGTGTAGTTCAGGAAAGGATGTAAAACACATAAAATACTTGCCCAAATAAATTCAAATCCACTTAGAAGAGAGAACACTTTAAAGGACACTTGCTTATTTATCTTCTTGTTGGCGTTCTTGTAGCATCATATTCATCAGCAACAGAAGAGGTGGCCTTTTGCTTGGTCAGGGACCTAATTAATATTTCAGATACACATTTTATAATTTTACATTAAGAGCATTTGACCTTTCAGCCACACAACTATAAATCTACTGCACAGTGTGAAGTGCAGGGTAATTCCAGAGACTGAACTAAAGGACTGATCTGCTATAAGTTATGCTGCATACTGGATTTCACTCATTTACTCTTCAAGGATCACCTGTCTACTCTGTCGTAGTTACATTTTACCAGTCAGTTTTCCAGGGCAGATGTATATGTGATACTCTGGTTTCCCATGTTGAAGTTACCCAGAAAAAAACAATGTATTTATTTTTATCTTTTTTCTTCACCACACTCAAAGTAAAGTATAAAAAGAGAACATTTAATGCAAAGTAACAATACACCTACCACATGAGAATCAAATGGCACTTAACTTTCATATACCTGGCATATCTTGATTCTCAGGTCTCTGTGAAGTCAGTTCAAATAAATTATTTATTCAGAAAGAACTTCATTTTCTCTTTTACCTAGTAACTAGTAACAGAAAATAGCAGTTTATCAGCAGCCAGCATGTGGCTGACTCTTCATGATGAGTGGAAGTTGAAGAAGGAAGAATGTTGCACAGAGTTTTAGGGAGAATTCAGTTCAGTTAAGTTCAATTCAATTTAGTTTTATTTATACAGCACCAAATAACAACAACAGCGCCTTAAGGCGCTTTGTATTGTAAGGTAGACCCTACAATAATATATACAGAGAAAAACCCAGCAATCATATGACCCCCTATGAGCAAGCACGTTGGCGACAGTGGGAAGGAAAAACTCCCTTCTGCTGGAAGAAACCTCCAGCAGAACCAGGCTCAGCAAGGGGCGGCCATCTGTGGTGACCGGTTGGGGAGAGAAGGAAGACAGGTTAAAAGACATGGTCTATTAAGGTCTATTAACACAGTGAGTGGGAAATGTGACTGAAGGAGAAATACTCAATGCATCATGGGAATCCCCTAACATATTGCAGCATAACTAAGGGAGGATTCAGGGTCACCTGGGCCAGCCTTAACTATGTGCTTTATCAAAAAGGAAAGTTTTAAGCCTAATCTTAAAAGTAGAGATAGTGTCTGTCTCTCGAATCCAAGCCATTGTGAAATCTATAATAATAGATTTTCACAATGGCAAAAATGTGAAAAACGAAAGAAAACATTTTTTTTAAATGACTCTTCTGCCAAAACCAAACAATCTGCTAAAAAACACCTTTGTGGTTTTAAAAATTCTGTATTTTAAGAAAATTCATACAAGTCAAAAGAAAAACACTTGAGATCATTCATAACACTACCATATCAAAAAAAAAAAGTAAAATCTTTTTGATGACATGTAGCAGCAGAAAAAAATGTCTGTTTATAATACAGTGAATGCATTTTCTGTTTGATCATTGATCTTGCTTTGATCCTGCCTCAAAGGGTATTCTGATTCAATGTCAGCCTGTTGCACTTGGTTAATGTGATATCCACCTCATTTTATATTAGTCTCTGGTCTGTTTGAAATATCTTAATGGAAAAGCTTTTAATAGAAAACCTCAAATGCCAGAATGAATGTATTCGATTTCATTTAAAAGGTATCAATTTAATTCATTTTCATCTATTTTAATTTTAATGTTATTATATATATATAGTGCCAAATCACAACAACAGTTGTCTTAAGGCACTTTGCATTGCAATTTAAAGACCCTGTGATAATACAAAGAAAACAGACAACCCCAACAGTTCCTCCCCACTGTTGCCAAGATCTTTGGCGACAGTGGGAAGAAAAAAAAATCTTTAACAGGAAGAAACCTCCAGTAGACATAGGCTCAGGGTGGGTGGTGTCATCTGCCATCTGGCCAGTTGGGATGAGATATCATGTTCTATTTTCTGAATATTTGCCTATTGTAGCTAGTGTAGCTGAAAGAAAACTTTATCAAACTCTGGTGTGTTTTATTTCCCCCGTGTCATTCTGTCTATTAGTCCCAGCTGTGTTTCCTGCCTGTGTGTACTTCCTTTGTTATGTCTCATGTATTTAAGCCCTGTGTTTTCCTCTTCCTGTTGTTGCGTCGTCCCATGCATGTGTGTGTTCTCTGTGTTGTGGGTTTTCCTTGCTCCTGCTTTCCCAGTTTTCTAGTTAAGGTTTGTTTTTCGTGAGTTTATTTTTTGAGTGTTTTTTTGCCCAGCACCTCTTTAAGTTCAACCATCTGTGTCTGTGAGTCCTGCATTTTGCGTCCAATCCACAGCATCTTACATGACACTTGCGATCGATTGGAGAATATGCATTTTTCCTTAGCAACTCTAGACCTGTGACTGAGGTATAACAGCTACCAGAACAGGTTGCATTTTCTCCACATACCACAGTAGCATAGTCTAAGAGTCTAGAAAATCTTTCAGATCAAGTCTCATACGTGTGTTTCAGTCACAGTTCTTCATTTTTAGACACCACATTGGTGAATTCCCATGTAGAGCCGGATTTGAACCTAACCCACACACTCAGAAGTCACTAATGACCTTATGTCTTGAAGTTAAGACATTAATGTGCAGCTGAGTTTATTATTTAAGGGAAAAGTTAATTCCTCAACTAAGGTGGATGCTTTGCTAAGGCTTTTTTACAGTACTATTTAGTCAGTTTTTTGTCAGTTTGTAAAGATTACACAAAAACTACCAGGATGAATTTCATGAAATGTAGAGATTAAGCATAAGCAAAGCAATTTTTGTGTAGATGGGGTTGTGTTTCTGTAAAACCGTAAGCCACAGCTTGGCCTTAAGGGTGGGCTGTAAATAAATAATAAAAGCTAGGCATGTTGACTATTCTCACTGATGCGTGTTATTTCCTCTACATGACTAATGGATCAAATAACTTTCCCTGGTATTCAGCTGAAGCATGTCCTTATATTTATTCATGCGAATGAGCAGCATTTAAAAATAGCTTTTAGGAAACAGAGTTAACCTTTTCAGCCTTTTCAGCCTTCTGCCTTTGCATTGTAAATGCACATAGACGTGCTGCCAAGAGACTGAACTTCTTCTGCATCCTCTTCCTGACATTCCTTTGGGCTGACCTGACACATTTTCTCACAGCTGTAGCAGTAATTAATCCAGTTTTCTTTTGTCCACATATTTTCTGTTAATTACAGTTAGACTGTATACATTTATTAAACAGTTATTTAAAGCTTATATTTAACGTTTCAGGAAAGATTTTCAATTTAAAGTTAAAGTGAGATGTATAACCTCATCTCTGTTGTCCTTGTTTCCACATTAGAGCATTAAACGTGTTGTCACATGCCAGCATCTCAACAACATAACACAGAAGTGCCCTCTAAACTGAATATGTGTAGGGAGCATTACACCGATCATCATTATCTCACAACAACTAAAAACGGGAGGGTTGTTTTGCCTATTGGTTTGGTTTTAAATTAAAAAGACACTAGTTTATCCCCTCTTCCCCTACTTAGCTGCTCAGCTGACATATGCTGATGTCTGAGATCTGTTACACTAGGTTAAATTGTTCATTCTTGAATTTGAACGAGGTTCTCCAGAAGGTCTAGCATACAGCCTTTCTCTTTGTGCTGAAAGTGAGAAATGAACTCGAGTCTCTTGGTACCTCTCACCACCGGTGTGAAGCACTGTTGCATGCTTTTGTCATTGGGTCTCACATCATTATGAAGGATGGATACTACTACCTTAATGAATGCATATTTAACACCACCTAACACCCCACATGTGTGGTGATCTGTCAGTCAAAATGGACATGTTGAGTTTACTCTCCTTTACTAGGATAAACACAGTGTTCACATTTAAGAAACTCGTAACAGCTGGTTTCTTTTCCTACTTTGCATGCCACATTACCTTTCCCTAATGCAAAACACTCTATCTGGGAATGGTTCTGTACCTCGTGTACCTGTGTAATACATTACTTTTCCTAAGTAGCAACCCCAACACTGACCACAACTCATCCTCTTATTCACTGGACCAGATACAGAGTTGCATTTGGCTGAGATATGACATATGAAAGCATTGGGTTAGGTTCAGCCAGTGATGGGGTAGACCTCACACCAAGGGTTACAGTTACTTGTCGACATCATGTGATTTTTGCAGTTTGTCACTGCCAAATATATATAAAGTATTATGGCTCTAAATGCCCTACATTTAGATGAAATGTAACATCCTCTAGTTTCTGAAACTTTGTATATTTGGAATTAGCCAAAGCTTTGATTTGACACTGTTGCTGACACAAATACAGGCAGCTGGAGACACCATAACTGATAGCAAAAGACTCACGGGCACAGTAAGCATAATCAAGGCTTCAAACAAAACCCAGTATTAACCCAAGACATGTTGCTCTGACCGGGCAGATGTAAAGAGGTTAGGCCTCAGTCTTCTTTTTATTAACACCTTGGGAAATTCAACCCTATTGTGTCTCAGAACTCCCTCCCCCTTCTCCTACTGCAGTCACTTTAAATCCCTTCTTGCTTGCACTTCATCACCGTTTGCAGAGCTCGGAGTGGCGGTCAGCAAATAACAAACTGCTCTGCTGCAGTTCCGCCAACCCTGATCTACCTTCCATCCTCTGCTGTGGCATACCACTAAATCCTCTGAGAGCAGCTGCACCCCACTCACAGAAAACACTAGTAATGTACAGTTTCTTTTGTATGCACTGGATGCTGATGGAAAGCTTTACAAGAATACTAATGATGTTTCTTTGGTGGGGGGAAGTGTTGGAAGTGGGGACTAGGGGGGTGTCATCTGTACTGTACAACCTCTGGGATTGGCCATATTTCCTCTGTCCCCTCCTTCGTAATACCATGCCCTTTATAGATCTCTCCTTCCAGCTATTCATCAACGGCACGTATTTGCGGCCAGGCACGTTTGCTCTTCCTTCCAGCTCTGTCAGCACTTTAAGGGTCAGTGAACTGCAAGAAGTCAAATGAATAACACAGCCCCAAACTGAGGCCCCTGAGCCATTCATTGAATGGGTGATGTGCAAAGGAGCTCCACATCAATGACTCTGCCTGTGTATGCTGGTCAGATCATTGAAAAATCTTACTTTTTGGACACCACAGATGAGAAATGCTGAAGCCATTTTTTTTCCCCAAAATGGAAAGTGCAAGCTATTTGGAGGTGTGAGAGGAGGCACAGTGGTGCAGCGGTTGGTAGTGATACCCTGCAAAAAGGTTTAGACCGTGGCTGGAGTGGAGTTTGCATGTTCTCTCTGTACCTGCCTGGGATTACACCAGCTTCCTCCAGCAGTCCAGACAATAGGTACATTTGGCTAATTGATGAATAAATTGACAGCGGGTGTGAAGTCTATAACTTTTTCTCTGATTTTTTCTGACGCAGCATTACAGTTCATTCTTACTGCACTACTCTGTCCCCTTTTTTAGGACCTCAAAGTATGTACCAGCATGTACTCCACTACAAGATAAGAGATGTAGCTGGGAGCAAGATCGCTGAAGGTAATCAATAAAATCTTACAATGCATTCTAACACACACGGTGAAGTTTGTCAATTCTATTCGGTTTTAGTTAAAAGCCTGGCAGCTGAATTATGTACAGTTTGGAGTCAATGGATAGATTTTTTTTGGGGGTCATAGGCAGAACATGCAAACTTTACACAGAAAAGCCCCAACCCTCAGCCTGCAAGCATGTGGTACTGATAACTACACCAACCTGCTGCCCCAGTTATTTGGTTTTTTATTTTTTGTTTTTTCTATCCCCTAAAGGGTTTAGAAAGGACATATTTAAAATTTTAGAAAAATTCCAGCCAGGTTTAAAAAGCCTGGTTTGCATTTTCACTTGGCACCTGCTGTTTTAGGTGGCTGGTTTCTCATCCATCTGCCTCAGTCTGACACAAATGTCCTTCCAGAAATCCATTCTCTAAAATCAATTTGTGCTTCATTCTTTGATATTAGGTCACCTTCACTGGCCTCCTCTCTGTGGACCAGGGAGTCCTCTCCTGGCCTATTTAAACATAAGCACACACGCACACAAACACACTTACACAACCAATCCATGATTCTCGACTTTGACCTTAAAACGAACCACTTCACCGCATAAAAACATGAGAAATCCATACAGACTTATGTCACCAGATGTTCTATTTTAATACACATGTCACCAGCCCCTTTTTTTTTTACCTCCAGTCATTGATCAAAAAAGCTGACCCACATTGCAACACACCTTCACACGCTGTTTCACCAGTGGCCCATCTTACTGACTCATTCAGGCCATTCATTGTGAATCTACAGGGAATGGACCTGATGCCATGCAGAATCGCGCTGTATCCCTCTGGCCTGTTTTTTCCATGCCTGTGGCGTGACATTTCCAACCTATTCATCAGTCAAAGGCTGTGTGTGTTCCATAGCATGTTGAAAGAGCCAAACACATGCAGAGGTAAAAAGATTATTCAAATACGTGAGTTAAGGAATGTTATTTTTCCAACGTGCTACTTTGTTTTGAGGCTTATACTAAAATATTTGTGAATAGTGAAGCAGCTGTTTTACTAGCCTAGCCTTGAGCTTTGTCACTAAGGTACAAAAGTAGTGCTAAAGATAGCTAGTAGGTTAAATGAGCCTAAGCCCACCTTTTGTCCAGAGGGCTGGTAATACTAAGAGTTTTATGTAAAGATCAGGTAAATCACTGTGAAAGTCCTCATATTTATGTGATTACTAGAACTGACCAATTATTTTTATATTTATATATCAAGCGGCCTTGCTAACATGAATCTTTCCTGACTTTTGTCCAATGGATAAACATCTGGATTGTGTTTTAAGGGTTTTTTGTATTTGTTTTTTGTTTTTTTTTAAATCATCTTAAAGAGACACTTCGGCAGAGCAAACACAGTATTGACATTATATGCTAGTGGTTAGCAAGTATGTAGCATAACATTTTTTTTAAGTGACATTGCTGGCCTTTTTTGGTTTCCAGTAATGCGTGATATCTTTAGATGCTAACATTTAATTAGATAACTGGTTAGGTGCTAACTGCTTTGTAATGTTGTACTCTGTTTAATGTACTCTGACAGATAAGGGCTTTCTTGACTTTTATTTATAAAAAACATTAAAGAATTGCTTTATCAATTATCAGGTCAATTACTATAATTTGTAGGGTAAAATTGCTTCTGCGGGTTTTGTACACACAACCTCTCATGGCCTTAGCACTTAGGTTAATATATAAAAGTTATTATATCTTGTACTAGATAGTAGTCTATTTTTAACTGCTATGCTCTTTAAATTCTTTTTTCAGTAGAGTGTAGAGTACAGTAAACTCATTGCCATGTTCAAGAAACCAGTCTGAGATGATTTGAGTATTGTACCAGCTGAGCATTGTTCAAACACTGCAGACATTTTGAGTATTGCTGCTAATCACATCCATTCACAGTGTACCTGTCATGTGACTGCTGCTTCCACAAACACACTGGCCCGTCTAGCCCTGACAATGGATCCCTGCCTTCACGTTGTTTACAGCAAATTCTGACCTTACCATTTGACTGTTGCAGCAGAAATAGAGACTCATCAGACCAGGCAACATTTTTCTAGTCTTTATTGTCTAACTTTCATGAGTTTGTGCAAATTGAAGTTTCAGTTCCCTGTTTTTAGCTGACAGGAGTGTTACCCAGAGTGGTCTTCTGCTGTTAAAGCCCATCTTAAAGGTTAGATATTTTTGATTTTCACCCAGAAAATTGCCATTCACTAGTTGATTTCTTGTCAGACCCTAGAGATGGTTGTTTGGGGAAAAATCCCAGCAGATCAGCAGTTTCTGAAATGCTCAGAATAGCCTATCTGACACGAACAACCATGACATGTTCAAAATCAATTAACTCACCTTTCTTCCCCATTCTGATTAACCCAACACTGCAAATGGGCCAGTCATGGTTATATGAAACATTGTACAGTAAATGGTACTATGGGAGAGATCTGATTACTGACCAGCAGAGTGTAAACCAGAATATTTCCCACATCCTTGCATTATATGTTATCTCATTCTATGATTTCCTGTCTTAACCTAATTTCTTACAGTAACTCAGTTTCTTCTGCATCATTCACCTTTCACAGATCCTCCCCAGAAGCTCATCAACAGAAAAATGTTTCTCAGAGATCATCAGTGCATCAAGAGCTTGTATAATTCAGCCTTATAAGTTATTCAGGCTGCATGCAAACCTTTTGCAAAGCAAGCGGTGCAGTGTGGGTTTTCAAGCTGAAAGCTGAAGGTCAGAAGTACCTCACTCCTCATCATCATCACCTCCCCTTCCAGACTCCCGTTATCACCTCCATTCTACACACAACATTAAACTGGAAGTCATTCTGTCTGAGCTGCAATGATTACTGAGCTGATAATGTCCCAGAGCCAGAAGGCTCATAAAAAAAACTTAAGAGTGTCTTTACATGGCAATCAGACTCTTATGAACCGTAACACATACACACACAGATATAGAATATGTATATAAAGACATGCAATGAGGTATTCGAAAGCACACATTCAGGCATTAGTGCACTAACCTACACACAAATGCTCACAGACAGGCTCATACACTGCGTATGCACACAGATGAAACATTAAGGGTCTTTATAGTGTTTTGCATATGAGACAGAAGGGAGATTAATCTTTATAGTCTCGCCCACGAGTCCAAAAGCTCATTATGTCACCAGGTGTGGGCTCATCACAGAGAAAAGGCATGAACCAGGAGGCATGTTCAAAGGTTTCTGTTCATCAAAAGTCTTATGCAGTATTAGCACTAACCTGGAGGTAAAGACCTAAAAGATAACAGCACCGTGGAAATTTCACCCAGAGAATAATTAAAGCTACTTTCAGCTGCTCTCTTAACACAGGAGGTTGATTTTGCAGAGTTTTACGTCAGGTGTCCTTCCTGACGCCACCCCAAAGGGGATACCCAGAGAATAATCCCCAGTTCTGTTACACTTCAACAGATACAAACATTAATCAATTCATAGATAGAGGTACAAAAAAAAGTCCTTATCAGTGGCCAGATGTGAAGAGAGAAGAGAAGTCCAGGAGAATCACTTCAACTCATGAATGCATCTTTTCTTTGCAGAGCTTACGGTGGCACACTGAGGAGATCTCAACCACTTTACCTTCTGAATAAAACTAATAATGAATGAGTGGTTTTTTTTGTATCATTAGCACAGTTTATAGGAAAGGGGGAATTGGCTTTAGAGACCAAACTGGTTTTTGCAGCAGCCAATAAGCATGGTAATGTCATTGCTTTTTTTAACGTGGGAGTCTGTGGAGATTGATTTGCTTTTGCCGTTAGAGGAAATGCAGCTTCTGGCACTTGCACATTGACTTGATTTTTCATCCCTTGCCCATATTTCCTTGCCCATCTCCAAACCATATTTCTTCTCCAGAGAATTCTGAGAAACTGGCAAAAAATATCTTAGTAAGGTGTTGAGCTGCTTCAGTGTTTTAGCACATTTCAATGCTGTTAGAGAAAAGAATTGTCTAGCACGTCAGCCCTGAGACATATTCTTAACTTAACGATAGAAAATTGGCTCATTTTAAAATTTTGTTTCATACTAGAGGGCAATTTAATCCTCATGGAAAAACAGCACAGCCACATGTTCCTCTTCAGGGCAAAGTCAACTTTATGTGCTGCTTTAGACAAAAGAGACCTGCTGTTTTAAAAGGTAAGGTTTCATCATAAAATGTCTTTATCCTAATTAAAGCCAGAGTCAAAGGCTTGCTCACTATATAAATATACCTTGCAAGGAGTGATAATTAATCTGGATGCAATAAGGAATGTTGGAGAAATAACTGAGAGACACTGCTGTGAGGTCCAATCAGTGTGCAAGTGACAGACTTGAAACTCTTGACCCCTGAGCTGTGATTATGAACCTAGTGGAGCAAATGAAACTGAAGTCATCTTAACAAACCCATTGCTGTACACTACATATTTCTTTGTTTGTTTGTTTCCTTAAAACAATACTGTTTCCACTTAACAAATGTCAGTATTTGTTGCTTTAGCAAACACTTCCACCCTGTGGACAGCCTGGGTAGTTCACACCAACAGCACACCAGCATCTGTGTACTGTGCATGGCTTTTGGCAGCAGACATTAAACAGAAGTTTAATGCTAATTCTCATCAGGTCATTACGAACTAATTAACCACATTTACATTATACATGCAATCTTATCCCAAATAAAAGGGAAAGTAAAAGGTAAATTATGCACCTAACCATAGACTATATATAAAAGATGGACAAATGACATTACACTTTAATTTGCAGAAAATATTTGGTGTCCATACACTATTCATACATATTTGAATAGTGCTGAGGCCTAAAATAACAACTGATTCTGGGGCTCATGTCCCAGAGAGACCAACGAGTGCATTAAGAAGGCGAGAGCTTCATCCAACATAACAGATGTTTGATTCCAGAAATGGGATTGTTACATCATCACTTAACAAGATGATGGGGATTGCTTTACTTTTGAAGACAGCCTCATGTGACTGTTAAAGTGTTGTTACATGTTAGCTTCATTTTTGGCAACAGAGGTTCCCACTTAAACCTAACAGACGGCATTTTTACCACTATAAGCTCTTAAAATGCTTTTCTTTTTTATTGTCTGTGGCATTCAGTGTTTTCCATTGACCTTCCACTGTCTGAAGCTAGTAACCAGAGTGGAAAGTTAGAACCTTAAGGGCACATCCACACCCTTCACCATCTCTTCACAGGTCACAGATTGAGCCTCATGGGCTTTATTTCCAAATTAAAGGCTCAGCTTTCTCTTCTAGGACTGTGGACATTGGCACTTTATTAGTTGTATGAGGTTAAATATGTTACTATATATTTATTTAGAAATAAATATAGTGTATAGTGGCTGTAGCTCAGGCAGTAGAGCAGGTCATCCACTGATTGGAAAGTTGGTGGTTTGATTCCTGGCTTCCCCCTGGTCTGAATGCCAAACATCATTGGGCAAGATACTAACTCCATGTTGCTCTCCGATGCATCTATTGAAGTGTGGATGCATGTATGAATGTTAGATAGGCACTAACAGCTTAGAAACAGTGCTGGTGTGATTGGGTGAATTAATAAGTTGTGCAAAGTGCAAATCATTACCATATTTTTTGGGACTGCTCTATCTTGAGGGATTATTGGAGAGAAATACATAATGCCTTACAGGATATCTTTAAACGTGAAATACCTCTCGAGAGTAAGACTATGCTCTTTGGATATATACCTCAGGAATGGCCTAAATATGATAAACATTTAATAAATATTTTACTGATGGCCTGTAAAAAGAATATCACCAGAAAATGGTTATCTCCAGAGAGCCCAAACATAAATACATGGATGGAAATCACAATGGAAATTTATAACATGGAAAAGATAACAGCTTCTGTTAACCACAAGTTGGAGAAATTTACATCATACTGGGAAAACTGGGTTAAATATATTACGCCTCATAGGCCAGATTTTATTTTTACAAACCAATAATTATGATGTATGTATATATATTTATAGGATCACCCCCTACTCTTCCTCCCAAGTATTCACACTTTGTCGCAACTCCATGAGAAACAAGGAGGGTGGCAGATAGCTGCACTGCTTCCCAAGGGGCAGATCAAATGTGTTCATCTGACCTTACTGCACATGGAGATTACTTCCTATTGGATCACTTCCAAACATTTTGTCTCGCCAGAATATCTCGTTTTTATTCATCACCGTAGGTGTCGATACATTTCATCATAGTT
>NW_005187568.1:638467-639527 GCF_000239375.1 Pundamilia nyererei
GTGTGTGTGTGTGTATAAGCCATGAAAAAGTAGTTAGATTACATTACGAAACCCACCGTCTAGCACGCTTCTTCTGTCTGACCTTACATAGCCAATCATTCTCCTCAAATTAAACACACCCACACAAAGAAAACAGATCAGTGATACATAATTCATTCTCATCAAGCCTTTTGTTTATATTCTGATGTTGGGGAGCGAAGGTGAGGGCAGATGGAGCGTGTTTTTAAAACCCTGAAAGGAGCCACTCAATCTTTCATGATCTTTTGATGTGTTTGCCCGGTGTGTTCATATCAGCTTAGCACTAAAAATAAAGCCAATGAATGACTATGCAGTCCTGAGAGGCAGGAGAAAACAAGCGTGTCTTTCACAACACCTCAAAGGGAAGCTTTGCTTTGGTCCATTAATTGGAATTATTTGTATTATGTTTCAACACTGATTATGCTGGAAAGCCTCGCTTCAAACACTCACAATTAACATGGTCAAGAGCTCACAGGATGGTAGAAAGTGCTCGAGCAATCAACATAAAAGCAGCGTGTTTGTTAGATCTTCACTTGGAAAGAATTAAAGAGGAGTATGAGTTAAGATTCTGGTTTATGTAATCGAGAGCTTCAAAGCAGAAATAAAATGACCCATACTGTATGTCTTTGCATGTCAGTCATAAATGGCAGAAATGAACAGTGAGGGCAAGATTCACTACTGCTATTGAAATTTAGTACATTTTGGTCATTCCAAGTTTCAGAAAAAAGAACTGTCAAGTGTTGCTGAATGTGGATGTGAATTCCCCACCTGATCTGCTCGTTCATAACATCTAGTTTCAAAACACCAAGATGGCAAGAGTTCAAAAGCACCATGCTTTACAATGAGACCAATTGGAGCCTTACAGACACGCTATATCCAACTTTTATCTATATTCTGTACTGTTAATAATCACAACCACTAGATTATCAACATGAACAAATCGTGTTTTTAAGGACACATTATGACGATAACCTTTATTGTAACCCCTTAAGGTACAAAGTAGGATTTGATCTTATCCATGTAACTTCAGGGTTAACTCTGT
>NW_005187568.1:639669-645498 GCF_000239375.1 Pundamilia nyererei
CACAAACATGTATTATTTGTAGAGGATACATTTTCCCTGCTGTTTTGTGAATGCCTTTTCAGGTTCAGGTGAGGTCTGTGTGACAATCATTTATATTCAGCTAATAAGTAATTCATCACGTTTTATAACTTGTGTCTGGTTTGCCTACAAGGCCTTCAAACTTAGAACCCTTTTGCCTCGACTTCACTGCTCCTGTACTTGCTGCACTCTGACAGTGTAATCTGCAAAGGAACATTAATGGGGGAAAACCATTCAGGCTTTGCAACAGCCAGGGGAAACTTGGACAGTGACTTCATTCCACTTTCCAAGGCTAGACGGATACTGTTTTACATCATATTCCCATTAAAGGCTCCCCTCTGGTTCCTGTTCCAGCTGACTCATCGGTGTTGCATTTATCAGTCTATCCTCGTACCAGGCTCCTCTGTTCAACAAATAAACTACAGGCTGTTCTCAGCATGTGACAGTGGCCATCAGAAGACATTTATCAGAAAGTTAGTCCAAGAATACACCGCACATCACAAAGATGCACAAGGATACATGCAAAACACACAGTCACACAGAATTGCTTATATATCTCTATGTGAAACTAAGAACAGCCTTTCTGTTTCCATGGAAATTAAGTGGGTAAGTAGCAGCCAGGTCCTTCTAATCAAATGCACTTGATGAATTGAACGTGAGCAAGTGTGAGCACCTCTGTGAAAGCAGTTTTGTTTTGACGGTTTGGTTTGGACTATTCAACTGTGTGTTGACACACATTCATCCCAGGAGTGGATGTCCCAGCAAACTGACCTCAGATCAGCTTCTAGAGTAATGTTTTGTAAGTTATAGGACTGTTGTTGGCAGTGGTGTCAGATTATGGTGACTTCCAACTCTAGAGGGTGGGAACTCTTGTGAATTTTGTTATTCTACAATCTATCGATACAGGGCGTGTTTAGCTTTTCACAGGACTAAACAACTACAAATACCAGTCCAGGACTGAATCAGGCAATAATTGGGATGTCACAGCACCTTGAGCTTTATTAGAATTCTGTACTTAAGATGGCTAAAATCAAATGTGGGCTTTTTCTTCTAAACTGAGCTGATTTTAGGTCCATTCATTGAGTTCTAGCTCATGTGCACCCTCTGCTGCATCCCCATCAGAACTGCAGCCAACCTCTTCACACTTTTCATTAAAGGAAAGTGAAACAGCTCTGCTAGATCAGCCTCATCATCCTTCCTTATAGAGTATGACAGAATCTCCCTTCAATAAAGGCATTGCTTCATGTACATACACAGAGAGGCGGAGCAAATGAGAGGGACCACAAGACACAAGTAAAGTTTATTTTCCATGTTTATTTAAGTAGTTCAAATGAAAATGGTTCCATTTGTTTCCCATACTGGAAGGATCAATCAGAAACTTCTGAAAGCAGATGAATATTTATACTTTCAAATCTAGAAAGCTATACTGCTAAACAAGAAATAAAAGTTTTACTTTTCATCAAAAAAGGCAGAAAATATATTTTTTTAAAGGATAAGAAACCAAAGGAGTTGGTAGTGTAGCTGCCTAAAAGTTTTTGAGACCACACACAAAACCAGAACAGATTAAACTGAAAAGATTATGGACCCTGTCAAACCCCATAAAAGGTGCCAGATTTAAAAAATAAAATGAGCAAAGCTTGACTATTTACATACACACATTCAGCTCAGAGTAACTGCACAAAATAACAACAAAATAGGAATTTTTTGTTTTGTAAAATCACCTGACACAATCCACAAGCTTAAAAAAAGTCTTGTTGCTAGAAAAAGGGGATATGTTTGAAGTTTTCGGTATACGATAAAAAGAACTTTTTCATGAAAATAAATATCTTAGACTCATACTGACTCGTAAGCGTGCCTATAAATTGTTAACATGAAACCAACTCTCAAAATCAAACCTAAAATCATGTTTCCACGGCTATTTTTGATCCTCGTTGTGTATGAAGTTATGTCACTATTGAAAGCCTAATAGAGAGCAGAGCTTTCTCATTTCCTACTGGAACGACAAAGGCAGAGTAGACAAGAGGAAAATATATCAACAGGCCTGATTTGGTCTGCGCCGTCGGTTACAAACAAGTCACAAACACCAGAGTCGAGTGGGAGGAGAGGGCCCTTTTAGTCAAGACCAATAACAGTACAAGTTGAACTAATAATCATGTGAACACTGCTGGGTCAAATCAAAGTGTCCATGGCAAGTCGGGAACATCCACTGCCCTGAAAAAACATCTAGATCTGAATGTCTGCAGCACCTCAGAGGAGAAGAGTTGATGCCACAAAAACTTCCATATTTTTTTTTTATTTTTTAATTCACATCTGTCCTGCTTCCTGTCCAGACAGTGAGCAATAGTAATCCCACAGTCTGTGGTCCTAATGCTGGGCTTCCCTGATCCGCTGCTCAGCTCGTATCCACGTCAGATTTGGGAGGAAGTTCCAGGGTCTCAGCAACCTCTCCTAAATCATCCAACAGCTCTGTGAATGCTGGCCGTCGGAAGGACTCCACCTTAGATTGGGAGAGAGGAAATTAAGAAAAACAGGTGAGTTTCACAACTTATAAGAAAACCTTGGTGGAAAGTACAGAGGCCCTAATATTCACAGCTTAGTATTAAGAACTGTCATGTCTGACACTTGGAGGCTTTTTGCTGATGTGATTGTTGTAGCGATCACAAGGTTTCCTAAAAGAAGAGACTGGAGGGCAAACTCGAGCAGAGCAAAATAAGTGGACTGAAGAAATCACTGGTTACAGACAGCCAGGGTGCAGCCTGGAGGCAGCAAATGAGCTGAAAGTTTCTTTAACATGTCGAGTTTCAGCCCTCTGCTGCCTCTAGCACCACACACCACAGCCTCAGTACAAAAAGGATGACTTTTTGGAGTGGTCAGGGAGGAATCGCCGGCTTCAAAAGAAAGAGGATGGCTGAATGAGTGGTGTCTGTGCTGGGGCAGGAAGTTGATGTGGTGGAGGAGTACGAGCACCTGGCTGTCCACACTGACAACAAATTGATCAACAGGAATAATCTCATTCCCAAACCAGTGAGAGTTGTAAAAGCCAGCTAACAAAATCAAGCTTGCCAGCAAAGTGATAGAGAGCACAGAAACCTGGCTCCTGAGACAAAAGCATAAGACAGAATAGCTGGAACTAAGCAGCTGAACTCCCGAAGTGTGGAGGATCACGCAGCCTGAGAGATTCTACCTGCTGGAAACTCAGTCCCCACTAGAAACAGCAGAAAACTGAAGTGCCGCAAAATGCTCCAAACTTGTGGAATAAATGGAAATATAGCACACAGGGAAACAACAGGAAGAGAAAATCCACAATTTTTCATCAGCTCCTCAATTTGAATTTATTTTGAGTCAAAATAAAGCAAAGTCTCCCTAAGCAAGACGTCCTTTTATGACTTGAAAAACATACGAAATATTTCAAAGTATAAATGTATATCATGACTTTTACTTCAAGCATTTTCAGGTCTTCCATCTCCTCTGATCCACATACCATACAACAGCTGGCTGCCAACTCCAGGAGGCGCTGTGGGCAGTCTGTCACCAGTTCCCTGAAAGCTTTCACATCCAGCCCGTAGTCCTGAAACACACCAACATCAACAGTCCATGTGTCATAACAAGAAATATTTCACTGCGCATACAAAAATGTTCTGTCAGCTAAGTTGTGCTAAAATTACATCAGTTTGTATCTTTCACAGCTCGGCTTGAGTTAATCACAAACCCCAAGCACTACACTGCTCAGCCAATCATCAGCTTTAAAAGACGTCGCTGTCACAACCACACTTCCAGTCACATATCTATAAAGTCGGTAAGCCCACGAGTCAACGCGTCATGGACCATGTTTGAGCTAACTTAAACGCATCGATTTAATTTAACACACTCTTTTTAAATACATTAGCTCCATGGTTAGCAGTGAGCAGATAGCCACACATCCACTCCATCAACATTTTAAATTGGAGACATTCCATTCTTCTACTTTTCAGCAAGTCTCAGGGTTGTTTAGACATCTTTTTAACTAGTTAACTAGTAAAAGTGGGCAATAGCTAACTCTCACATGTGAATATTCACGTTACACGTCAGCAGCACAGTCTCTGCTGTGGTACAGTGAGCTCTACCTGTGTTCTCGGGAGTATTTCAGGGTCAGCAGGGATCCTGGCCAGGATTTCACAGAGCACAATGCCAAAGGAGAAAACATCCACCTGGAATAAGTCAGACATCAAAGATATTGGGGTTTTTTTGTCTTCCTCTTAGAACATAAAAAACATATCAGAAAATACTTCAAAGAATAAAATAAATAAATCTGACTTTTGCCATTTTACATTAAAGATGCAGCTTCCCACAATGTGCTGCATTACTTTATTGTATCATCTTAATAAATACACTGTCTGACATATAAGAAAAAATGTAATGCTAAAAAACAGCAAAAATACTTCTTGTGTGTAACGAGAAACAGGACTGTTACCTTGCGGTCATATGGCTCTCCTCGGAGCATTTCGGGGGCCATCCAGAAAGCCGAGCCCACCAGAGAGAGTTTCCTGCCGGTGTCTTTCACTGGCAGCTCCACCACCTCCCTGGCCAGGCCGAAGTCTGTCACCAGAGCCTCTCGTCCCCGAGACGTCACCCGGATCAGGCAGTTCTACAGATACACGAGGAGGACACTGAGGAGCAGGACTGCAATGGGATGTTTGTCCCAGCAGAGGGCAGTGTAAGGCTGAACAACCAGGACCATCAACCACTTGTTTTTTCCACCGTCTTTAGTCTTTGTTTGGGCTTCTATTGTGTGTAATGCTTGTGTTTCCTGGAATCACTGCCACACAGTCACAAACAGTCTCTTCACTTGTCAATAGATTCAAAAGGATCTGCTGGCAGCACCTTTTCAGCCGACTAAATAACTGACCGACCAGAGATTCAGTGTGCCAAAGGCCAGCCTCCATCACACTGACTGGTTCCTTCATATTTAGATGTTAATAAGACCAGCAAACTGTAGAAAAAGACAAACCCTGCTAGACTTGAGTTTAGAGGCTGAGAGCAGAAAGTGTGATCAGAGGCAGGAAGTGGCAGAGCAGCTCAGAGCTGTTGTTGCATAATAACAGCAGGTCTGCAATGTAAAGGTATAACGTTGATGCATTGCTCTGCATGTATGTAAACCCATTTTCTTCTGTTTTTAAGATTCGCTGGGCGTGTGTGGAAGTGACAGTTGCCATTTGGCTCCCACTGCACATGAAGCTATTTCCATCCAGCAGCCTGTCATTACGTGACATTACATGGAGGAAAACTACTTCAGTCCCAGACTCCAGCTCTAAATTTAGCCACAACCCCTTACCTCTCTGCCAAGCAAGGCAACAATTTGGGGAACTTAAGTCGAAAATCCCCAGTAACGCAAGAACCTGACCAACTACTCAAAAAGCTCAAATTTTCATTCAAGTGTAACTTTCACAGACACTTTAACAAAGACTGGATTAGTTCAGGGGATCTGGGAGGCAACTGGCCTTTTGGACATCCTGAAGCACTGACATCACAAACTGCACACATCTACCAACCTAAGTGGATTTGTCAAGTTGGCAACTTAATTTCAATAAATGCTTCTTTCACCACAGACCAGGCGGCCTAAGTTGAGATAAAGCTGAACGACATGTGTTTTATATCATAAATATTTGTGGATATTTTTTAATTTGGAAGTTGTCAACAAATCATAAGGAAAAATGACTCAGACACAGAGATAAACTGAACTTCCTGGTCTGTAAAGTGTACACAAAACTGCCATGAACTTGCAGTCTTTCTAGTGGCCAGCACAGAGTTCTCATGTGAAGTATAACCTTACTA
>NW_005187568.1:646440-660073 GCF_000239375.1 Pundamilia nyererei
ACTTCCTGGTCTGTAAAGTGTACACAAAACTGCCATGAACTTGCAGTCTTTCTAGTGGCCAGCACAGAGTTCTCATGTGAAGTATAACCTTACTAAACCCTTTTTTCTCATTTTAATGCTAGCAGCTCAGAGCTCACACGTACAGTTCTCTGATTTAATCTCAGACTTAAATAATTATATTTATTTATTAATATGTTAGTAATGAAATTACTTGTTAATTAGATTAATAATTACAAGTAACTATTAGCTAAGTCATCTGACGTGACTTCGGGGCCTTTCTTACTTTAAATTCACACTTGAACTGAATGTTGGTATTGGCAGTGGAATTAAGTACCCAACAACTGTATCACCACTGGCTTGAAATAGAACAAAATGACTGTCGGTGCGTCTCAATATATTAGCATTTTCACGTAAATCACACCTATCTGGTCATTTCATTCATGGGGCAAAAAGCAGGAAGCCTACAAAATACAAAACCAATTCTGAAAATGTCTGGACGCTGCATGAAGTGTAAAAAAGAGAATGCAATGATTTGGAAATCTCATGAACCCATATTTTACTCATAACTGAAGATGAAAAGCATAAAATATTTAAAATTTTAGAAAAACATCTGCTCATTTTCAATTTCATGACAGCAACATGTCTAAAAAGAAGTTGCCACGTGGCTGTGTTTACTTCTGTGTAGCTGTTTTTCTTTTAACACCAATCTGTAAATGTCTGGGATTTGTAGAGACCAGCTGATGGACTTATGGGAGAGGAATGATGTCCAATTCGTGTCTGACAGAGGATGCTCAACAGTCTTGCATTGTTTTTGTCATATTTTGATGTTTTGTGATGGTGAAAGGTCTGGGCTGCAGTGGGGTCAGCTCAGCTTTTTTTGAGATGTCCTGCTGCCAGTGAATTCATAATGAATAATATTTTTCCTGAAATGGTACATTTTCTCATTGCATTCGGTGTTTATTTACATTCAACACAGGGTCTAAATATCTCAGATCATTTCAATACTAAGGATTCACTTAAGGGTAACTGCTAAAGTCATCTTAATGTCTTCTAACTTAAATCTCCAAAGCCATTACAAACTAAATGCAACATAAAGCTCATCTCACTCAGTATAAAATACATAAAAGCAGACTCACAAACATCATATTAGACACTGCACAGAAATCCTCGAGTGACCCTAAGGTTGACCTTAAGTGGACTCATTTGTGACCCTGTGATATTTTATACAGCAATACTTTTTTAAATGACTTATTTGAGTATAATATGTTGTTTATACTGTTTAATCATCTATGACAGATAATCTGCTCTAATATCATTAATCTGAAATGCTTATTAAAAGACGAGGCTAGCCATTTTCATCATCACTTTTGACATTAAACATCTGTTTCAAGATTTCTCTATTGGCCTGTTAGTGGTTGCCTAGCCTGTAATTCTCCCACGTTGATCCAACATCATGGATGCATCCATCAGGTTTCTGTGACGTAAATCCAACAAAGCCTGACAAAAAACACGAGGACAGAGCCAAAAGAGTAGCCTCAGGGTAACATGCGTGGGGTAAGGGTGGGGGAGTCCCAGCAGCAGTTATACGTGCAGCAACAGCACTTACATAGCAACAACCTCTTTACACGATAATAGTGACTGTCATCATGTTGTGACTCCGCATTACTGACTGCTTCTTCAGGGAAGCCTGGCAACTGGAGGAGGGACAGCACCTACGCACACAAGCATACCTACACACCAGCTTCTCAGCAAGGCCTCGTGATTGTTACAGAGCGGCCTAGAAAGGATGTCAGGGTGTGCTCATTTAACTGAAACTAGGAGATCACAGGTTTCTATTCTGGACTGAAAATTATTTAATCTGAGCAGTTTATTAATAAAAAAAAAAAAGTGCAGTTAAAATATGAACAAACACAAAAACAAACAAATCAATCCAAATCAAAGCAAATCAGTTTAATTGTGTGCCTCACCTTAGAATTGAGGTCTCTGTGATAAATGTTTTTGTAATGCAGGTAGATCATTCCTCTGCTTATATCACAGGCCAAGTCCACCTTCTCTCTCCAGCACAAGGGAACGTCTTTCCTGGCCAGAAGCTCTTCCAGACAGCCACCGTTTACATACTGAAACATCCAGGAAATACATGAAGATTTATTTTTCACTTTTCTATTAAAAGGTTTTTCTTGTAACAAGAAACTGTCTTCAAAAAATAAAATCATTTTCACATTATTGTAAAATAAATTAGACAAATTAGTTTATTCCAATGGCTGTGTCTGGATCGGCTTACTTCCCACCCCTTACCCACCCCTGTTACTTGTCACGTGTTTCATGATGTTGTGATGTGGACATTTATGTGCTCTTTTTTTTTTGCTTTCTGTTCTCATGCATGAGTAGAGGTCTCTTTTTTTCCCCTCCTCGTCTTGCCCATTGTATTGTACATTTCAGTGTTTTTCCATAATACTACCGGTCTCCGAC
Source organism: Pundamilia nyererei (assembly GCF_000239375.1). Lineage (NCBI taxonomy): Eukaryota > Metazoa > Chordata > Actinopteri > Cichliformes > Cichlidae > Pundamilia > Pundamilia nyererei. The sequence continues at coordinate 648,910 of NW_005187568.1, forward strand.
CTGTCTCCCCATGTGATGTCTGTGTTGTGTATGTAAGGTCGGGGGGGTCCCATTTCGCTGCAGGGCAACTTGCATGTGACAAATAAAGGCCTTCTTGACTTGACTTGACTTGACAATGTAAAAGGAGAGCTTTCTTGTTATGCAGCACATTTTTAATTTACTTTTTTTCTATTTAATCATTTTTTATTTTAATAAAAATTTTTAACAATAAATTTAAAAGTTCTTTTGGGGAGGTATTAAGCTGTAAAATAAGAAGAAAGAGAGAAAGCAAATTTGGACGTGCTAAAAAGTTAAAATGGTCAGATTGATGGCAAAAATAAAGTTTGATACAAAAATTAGCTTTGGTCCTTATCAATTTATATGAATTAAATATAAAATTCAATGAGTATAACAACGTAAATTATATCAAGACCTAAAATTATATTTATTTACGGCATGGTCACTTTGAGGTGTTGTTTTTTGTTGTTGTTCAGTTATCCTCAAAGACACGAACACTGAAGCCACTACTTCTATTTTGTAAGCTAAATTATTTTTAAGCCTATTTTTGTTGTTTGCTAGTCAAAATTTACATCACCTATAATATTACAGGGAATAGCAGATGAACTTGCTAACTAAGCTAGCTAGCAAGTGATGGCATTATAGCCCTTACCAAAATATCCAATTATTCAAATATTATTTAAAAAATAAACACGATGGAAGGCTCGAGGCAGTTGTCACTAAAGCTACGTGTAGAACAGTGGCGAAGTCCAACTTTTCTAAACAGTCAAGAAGACTTGTTATAAAAACATGCTATCATACATTGTTGCCCACATAAATACTGTGTCTTCAAGCATTTAAAATAATTCTTAGATTACTGTGGCAGTACATGGCTTTTGTTGCTTTCACCGCCCTGTTATCTGTGTAGAACAATGGCATACTATAAAATGTCGTAGTAAAAAAAAATCCCATAAATATAAATGGGTATTCATTCTAAAATGAAAAGATTTTTTTAAATCAGTAATCAATAATCAATTTCTTCTTGAAACAAGAAACTGAGGAGATGTAATTTGTCAGCGTGATAGCAGCAAACCCAGTTTGGTTACCTATGAACTCTTTCACCATTTCATTATCACTCTCAGTTCATATCAGTGTTATTTGTTGTGTTAACAGAGCCAGCCTGCAAGTATACACCTTAACAATGACTCACAATAGGCGAAAATGAGTGGAACTCACCTCTAAGATTGGATAGAGTTTGTCTTCTTTCACACATATTCCCAAATACCTGGAATAAGCAGAGCTGTGTTAATCAATTGTTTGTCTTGTTATTGAAAAAAAGTGTATGGAAGTTTATGGAAATGCCACTCAAACCAGAGGGAACAATGTCTACATTACAAGAAGATTTTTGGTGGTAAATTTTTAGAATCTTGTTTGTAGCCGAAACTGTTACCATGTTTTTTTGTGTTTTCATCAAATTTGTTATCAATAGGAAAATAAAGAATGACATACAGTATCCTTTCCTTTATGGATTTGATAGTGTATATAGTAAGGTAGAGTAGATAATCTCATTTGCAACAATACTGATACCAACAGTGCCACCTTCACACAACTTCAAACAGCAGAGCTACAGACAGACATGCACACAGCCTCTCCCCTCGTCAGTAGCATGTAGTTGTTGTTTACACCAATGTACACTTCCATTAATTTCACAAGGTCAGTGAAGCCCCTGTATCGACAACATTGAAGTATTAAACAGTCATAAATGTTAATCTGGAGGCACAAATGTTAACTGTTTAACTATGAGCCATTAAGCCATGTAAGAAGTATATTACCAGCTATGGCTAATAATAAAATTATAACATTAGGAGGAACTAGGCAGCTTGTACATGATCAGTCCTGCCCATCTGTAAAGTGACCTTAAATGAACTTAACTGAACTTACATAATAAATTTAGGAACAATTAAAATAAGGCCCTGTTTATTAATTGATTCACACAAACGGTCGACGTCTTTGATAACTCCAAGAAATATCACTCGTATATCTTTTTGACTTTAGCTTACACAGATCGGTGCGTGCAAGGTACTGCTGTCATCACAGCTGGCTGTACGATAATGAGCTACTCTTTGATAACCTTACCACTTTGACCTTGCTAAATGGCTAAAGTGCGATTGCTTAGGCAAACATTAAGTCTGCCTGGCTTTGCACCATATGTCACTGCTGCAGATAAAAGCGCCAGGGTCTCATTTACATACATAGGCTACACACCATGCTACCAAACTACCAACTTCCAAGTGAAGTAGTTTATATTCAGAAACAAAGCTAGTTAAATGACTACAGGTGATTTTTCTCTCTTCCTCTTGTTAGTTCAGATCACATGTACCAATTATATTTAGTTCTGCTACTATGCTCACAATCCCTGCTCTGTGTATCTTTCAACAGCCATGCACCAGCATCATTTTTTATACTACCATAAGCAAAAGAAAAACAGCAGACTTCTTCTCAAAGTTTGCCAGCCAGAATTGCCTGGTTGTTTTTGGCCACTCGGAAATATAATCACTGTTAAAGCTGTGAACAAATCCAGGACATCTTCCAGCTCATCTAATGTTAATTTGGCAATCTGCAGCCCAAGGGAGCCCATCAAACCTACCTCACTTTTGCAAAATGGATACTTGTGTTTGTTTATTTTGAAATCCCAAGGGGGGGAAAAGCATTACATTAATACTTAACTGGTACCATATGAAGGTTATTATATAACAGTGATGAGTGGGTGTGCATTTTGACAAATATTCCTGATGAGAAAACAGATATTCGGATTTTGTGCATATATGAAAGTGTTGTATATTTGCCTGCCTTTGTTTATTGTACACGATGCCCTGGAGTCCATTTTTTCAGTAATTGTCAACAAAATTACCATAACACTGTGAACCCTTTAAAACTGTTTAGTACTACTAAATATAAATATGTGTAAAGGTATTGCCATTGCACAATAACTACAACTGCCATCAATCCTGCTACCCAATTTACAGACTGTGAAGCTGTGATGGAGAAAAGAGTGATGAGTGGGAGGGTGTAGAGCCTGGTGAGACAGAGAGGAGAGATTGCATGTGTTGGGAGGGAAATCCTCAAGCGTTTTCTTTTGCTTTTAGCAGAGCAGAGCAGAGCCTGCTAGATTAACCACAATAGGAGTACAGCATGCAGGTGATACGGGAGGGCTGTTACCTGACAATGTTGGGGTGGGAGAGCTTCTGCAGCAGGCTGATCTCTCGTACAATGCTGTCTTGGTCCACATCGTTTTTGTAGATCTTCACTACCATCACTTTTCGATTGGTCCTGTGCATCACCTAAAGGATAGTGGTGGCCGTTAGCAGGAGTGGAAGAAGTGGTGGTTATAGATGCTGAGGCCAGAAGCGATACAGTGGGGATACTGTGACAGCTGCTGTCGCTGCATAACTTATCCACAGCTGCCAACATGTTCACATCAGCAAAAAGGATAATACATAAAACCAAACACATCAGTAGATAATGACAGTAGCACAACTAAATCAAAGTGAGTAAACCAAGGCTACGTTCACACTGCAGGTCTTAAAGCTCAATTCCAATTTTTTGATCAAATCTGATTTTTTTTGTCTGCTTGTTCACACTACAAATAAAATGTGACAGCAAACGCGCTCTAGTGTGAACCCTCAAAGCACCACGCATGCGCAAAAGAAGACGTCAGACACAACGCGCTCTGTTTAGACCCAGACCAAACAGTATTGTTTGACTGATGGCCCTTAATATAAGACTTGTTTCGGACTTTACGTTTCCCAATTTTGCTTTAAGTTATAAAGTTATTTTGTTATTTTCATATGGCCTAATAATTATCCTTGTTGCCGTTTTAGAGAGGAGCGGTGCTTCAAAGGATAGTTGCAGATTTCTGTCAGAATCTGCAGATTATACAGTACAAATAAAATGTTCACGTTTCTCCAACGTTGTCTTCCCAACAGTTTCACTGGATGGCCAGGAAGCGTTCACGATGTCTGATAATTGGCGTCTGTCTTGTGTCAGTGACGTAAAAGACGGATTTAATGCGACATGACCATTCAAACAGCAGTCGCTTTCTAAAACATCAGATATGTATCGGATTCAGTACCACATACAAAAGTGACCCAGGTCGGATTTGAAAATATCGGATTTGTGCTGTCCACACTGTCATACCATGATCGGATATGGGTCGCATAGAGTCAAAAAAGTTGGATTTGATGCGCTTTCGCCTGCAGTGTGAACGTAGCCTGAGTACTCCCAGCAGCTGAAAAGAATCAGGCAAATATAGAAGTGCAAAAAACTGCAGTTCCTCTAATGGCCATTGAGGATTGCTCCAAAAGAGAGTTAATCCCCATAGACTGTCATGTTAAAATACCCAATTTTCTAATATTAAAAACACTTGCTCACTGTTTGGTACAAAAAAGGCATCTATGGATAGTTTATCAATCACAACTGTACTGTGATTGACTTTTTTAATCTTTATTTGTTTTTATATTAGCAAAACTTACGCACGTTTTATACTTTCAATGTTTTTCTAAGAGGTAATAGTCTTACTCCATCATTGGCATCTCCAAAGCCACAGAGAGCTATTTTAACGATTTACACGGTTGACCACAAACAAGCTTAGCTTTCTAAGTTGACTCAACTGGAACAAAAGTCCAAAATCAGAGAGCACACTCTTTCTGGGCAAAGTGCTGACTTTGACTCACTCACAAATCCCATGGCCTCTTTCTAACTCATTTCATCAGGGGCAAAGTCTAAATGTATAAAAAAAAATAGCTCTTCCAATAGCTCTGTTCCAGCAGAAGAATTATGTAAGGTCTCAGCTGGGGTTGAGTACAGAAAATCAAAGGTCCCCAAAGCTGGTGGGCCAATTACAGAATGGCAAGAATGTCCCAATTAGTGGCTTGGACAAAGCAGGGTCTGATGGCATTTGCAGGCTGACAAGGCAAAACAGAAAGGGTGGAGGGGGCAGAAGAAATACCTTATAGACTTTGGAGAAGAAGCCACTCCCGATTAGCTCAGCGCTGAAATTTTCCCAGAATTCCAGTTTACGGACAGCCGTGCGAAGCTTCTGCCATCGCTCCACATGGTAGTATTTGTCTGAAGACTCACCATAAAGGGTGGGACTGGTGGGCTCTGATGACACATCCACATCACACATCGTGGAGATGTCCGCTGGGAAAACAGAGACTGAAAAGTTAGGGTGAACCCTCTACAAAATAATGTTTTTTGTCCTGGGATTAGTTATTATAGTTATTAGTTCATTTTCACAACAAACAGGACAAGAAAAGAATCACTTTGTGCCTCTGCAATGTTAAATAAAAAACTCTGGGAATGTAGACAGTCTTGCTAAATGTATTTTTGAAATTAGGCTCATCACCAATGAGACTTAGACTTGAAAGGGCCAATCAGCTAACACTGCTTCTTTCCATCTAGTGTCTTTCTAGGCGACGTCAGGGCAAGTTAAAGCAGGCTTGTACAAAACCTCCACCATCTTCGACTACATGTTAAAATTACCTTTAGGGCACAAAATCTTAGAAAGCCGCTCCACTGAGTTGGTGGAGGGCTGATGTTGCTATGATGCTCTCCAAAGCTGCAGAGCAGGGACTAAACCTCCCAGCTGTAGACCATGATGGCGGAGCTGGAGTTCATCATCAGGTTGACAAACTCACTAAAGAGGCAGCTGGTTATGGCTCCATTATTCAGTTGTTGCAAAGTATATAAATGCCATTGACATGCTCACAACATGCCCTTAAAGCATCTGTGATAATTATGTTCACACTGTGATAAACATATTCCAACTCTGTTTCAGTTTAAGCGTTATTTTCAATAAACAGCATACTCTAAAAAAAGTTTTGTCTAACTCCCATTTCTTCTTCTTGCATGTTGAAGTTCTACTTGGAACCTTGTTAAGATTCAACCATGTAAAATATGATTCTTTGCCATTTTTTCAGTGCTCTTAAAATTAGAGCGCATATGTATTTGCTCACTGCTGCTAAACTGAACACACCAACCAAAAGGGCAATTTATGCATTTAACAGCATGAAAGCAACTACAGATCAACGAGACGCTCACAAAAGGTATCATTTCACACTTACACTAGGCTGCATAGATGAGGGAAAATGCTTCCACTTAACAGGCTGCAGCAAAGGTGATAAAAAAAAAGATTTTTAAAATGATTAAAATGAGGGCAGGGCTGCTTGCTGAACACAGAATCTTTCTAAAAATTGTTTAGTAACAGTTTCTATCTTCAACACAACACAGTCAAGAGTCAATCTGGACTATCAGTGAATTACTAATAAATAAGACAGTTATATATGTCCTGCATCTGGAGCTAAGACAGTAACAAGAACTTCATGTCCGGTTATCAGAAGGACAAAGACGAGGAGATTTCTGTTCAACTGTCTTGAAAGTCTGCTTTACGTGAGTTGGAAGAGCGTGTTTATCGTTAGGGCATTGTAGTGTAGTGTCAACATGCCTAAGTCCACAAAAAGACTGGCAGGCAGCAGACGTCCACACAGACCCTTACACCATATGATGATGAAGTGATCAGTGTCTTAGAGTTTGCATTCGTGTTCAACTGTGAACTCAGGGCAAGACAACAAAAAAGCCACACACATACACATACGTACACACACACAGTATACTACTAACTGTATACTGCAAAGTTTCATCATGTCCAAAGTGCTTATCTATTATTTCTAGCTATCCACCCCAACATAGCGGGGGCTATGAATCAGCTCTGAGGTTGTCTACTAGAAACTCCCCACTTAGTGTCTAAGGCTCCAGAGAAGTTATTAAGAGGCAAATTATGCACTGTGGGTTTTGTTGTTTTGTGGGACTTCTGAGTCAACCCACACCCTTTGACCTCCATTCCTCAACCCCCAGCCCAAGTTTCATATTGAAAATCAGCACATAGGGACTATTGAAAGTTTGTCCTGTGCTCTATCCCTGACTATCTTCCTGGTCATTAACTTGAAGACCTTTTTGTTTAGACACTCGCATCATTGGTTTTAACTGTTTTACCTTTCGGTTCACTTACTGTGGGCTAACTAAACCTCCATTAACATTGTTCTCATAAAACTGTAGTTAACGTAATGGTTTTAGACCTATGTAAAAAGATATCCAGTCATGTCAACTTTCTGACTTTACAGTTCTTTCTTTGAGATCCTATGAGGTCTAATTCATCATAGGTGCTAACCCTGACCCTACACTAGGCTTACCATGGCAAGAACTTAGGCCTGTTGAGCAACCAGCCATAGTGCCAAAACTATTAAGCATGGTTTCCTTATTCTCTTCATTCAGTTCTTCAAAATATTGGTTGTAACTCTGGAGTGCAGATGGGTAGGATAACGTTCCCACTGTGAAGATTGCTCTCTGTTCCTTCACAAAGTGGGTAGTCCTGACCCAATTCCAGGCACACAGGGCTGGCGTGACAGCAGTGAAGGTCAGTTTGTTTTTCCCCCAACAACAATCTCAGTTGCCTTTACAATGACGCTGGTGGAAAGCGCGCGCTGACACGCTAAAACAATTGGCAGGGTTTTGTCAATAAAGTCGGGGGAATCAACCCCAGCTATTCATGCTGCTTTTGTTCATTCAGCTTCAGACTAAACAATCACTGCACTTTCAGCTCTGGCACTGTCAGAGAGAAATGCTTACAGTGCAGCCCCATCATCTAACTGTCAATCTCTCCGCATCTCTTTTCTCCCGCCTCCATCCATCATCTCTCTTCCTTATTCATCTTGACTGGTCGGTTCCCAAATTTGTAAGATGAAGGACGTCGTGCTCTCGAACCTGTCAGCAAGCTTTTAGACTCCATTGTTGTCACATTATGATGAAGTGTAACTAAATGAAACTAGATGAAATAATTTCTGGCACTGTTGGGGGAAACTTGCAAATTTTACTGAATAACATTGGCGAGAACTTCATGTTTCTTTGATCCACTGTCTGTCTCCATCTATCTCAGCCTAAACTTTCAAATGGTCTGTTTTACCATCAAAATGAATCCGATAAGAAACTATAACTATAAAAGCTGCTGGAGTAATTCCCTGAATAAAATGGACTGTGGGAAAAATTAAAAAAATTGAACAGAAGTCCACTTTTGCGCTGTTCCACATTCAGTGAGAGCCACTTTCATTAATTTAGTGGAAGTGTTGTCATGTGCGCTCTGCTAACAGTACACTCAGTGAAGCAACATGGCTACGTTTACAGCTGAAGGTAAACACATTGCATGATTTATGTCTCAGTTTCAGATTCTTGTGCGTTTCCACATTCTGTTTCTGTCTGCTTTTCTCATCCTCCCTCTCATTTTCCACTCCGCTGTCTCCAAAGTCATCATTTCAGGAAAAGGTGGACATTCCAAGTGTTGCATCATAAGCTGGTTCTGAACTTTTTTAAGCCTTCACTTTAGGTTTACCACTTGTCGTTGTCTTCTACCAGCCACAACATCCACATTTAGATGGCAGAATAAGAATGTGCTACCATACTGCATATTAACTCTTCAACACTGCTATAAAGATTTAAACAGTCTTTCATCAAGCAAAGAATAATTTGGCTGCTCTGGTTACTCCAAGTGATCCATGACAGGTTTAAGAGCTCAAGCTTTGTCTTTTTTCTGTTTTACCCCAAAAATAAGATGAGAAGGTTAGGCAAACAAAATGCCGGAATATGTTGTTATCACAACCCGCTGTGAGTTAGACCTGTCTGACCATACACCCCCTCAACAGGAATAGTAATGCTGGCCATGACCACAATGACGTCCTTCCAGCTGATAAGGAATGACGTTCAAGAAAGTTGCAAAATAAATACCACTTCGCACCAGGGCAACATTTTTCTTCAGTGCTCTGCCTCTCAACATGAGGATTCTCACAGAAGAATGTCAGAAGGATCATACTGGGAAAAGTGCAAATGCAGGAATTTCACGTCATTAGGTGACATCAGTGCAGTGTCTCCCTAGATTCAGGTATTACCACTTGAAGCCAATTTAATAAGAATTACACAAGGGTCTTGGCTGGTATCTTCTCTAAATTAAACCAAACACCAGGTAATGAGCTTGATGAAACATTAACTTCCCAAAAGACAAGACTGACAAGTGTAGTCACAAGCACAACACTACGATGTCAGCATGTATCCCTACAGTTATTTACACTTTCAAATCCAAGAAATTGAAACAGATAGCAGATGAGGTTCCACTGACCCTCTTTAGAAGGGTTATTTCAGCCTCTGATCTCAGGTCTGTTGATCTCTTTTCAATTGAAGTGTATCCCGTGATGAAAATATATAAAAAGCTTTCTGTGACCTTCAGATAAAAGCTTGTGGATATCTGATTCTAGCAAGGGATGTAACCCTTTGAGAACCAAGTCATCATCACAGAATCATCAGCTTTGAAGAAAAGCAGAACCTTTTCTGGAAACAATGTAAAAAATTTTTTTTACTGTGTGTCAATTACAACGATTATTTCTTTGTCCAATGATTTTGGAAATCATACAAAAATATATAAAAATAAAAGTTCCTAACCCCATGCTACAAGACTGCAATTGATTTTTCAAAATGTATAAACCGTTACAGTCACCACTGAGGTTGACTTAGACCTCTGAGGATTGAAAACATCTCCATAAAATTTGAAATGAATAATTCTGCTGTAATCACCATCATTTGCTGAAGATTTCCAGTGACTGCCAATGTGTCCAGGACTGAGGATGTTTCAACAGAATAATGACCCTAAGTAGCAAATTAATAAGGAAGAGCCCAACCAGACAAAATGATGGGTTATGGAATAACCTAGCAAAAATCCCACATATGAATCTGAAAAGCTACATGAGCAATACACACATGAAACTCAGAAAGAGGAGTGAGTTCACTGAAGAAATTTCAGCTCTGTTTATTACTGAGAAAAGGGTGAAAATCTCTGTGGTTTTTGTCAAAAATCATCACACTTCCCTAGGAAAAAAACCCAGTCTGCCAGTTCTGTGAAGAACTGATATTGTAGCCAGAATATGACTGGATAACATGATCCTCAGAGCCACACTGACTTCAGGCATAAAGCATGGAGATTATGTGGGTAACTGCACCGCAGCAGAGTGTTAATCTGCACGTAACAGCCCTCTAGTCATGACATTTTTGGCAGCAGCCTGGTGCATTAAAGCTGAGCACTTCAACTAGCCTGAGCCAAGCCACAGTAGCTGTTAATTGCTTCATGGATTTTCCAAAGCGAGGTGACGTTTGTCTTGGAGCCACAGAAGCCTCAGAGCTCTGCCTTCATCTGCAAGTTTGCAAAACCAGAGATGGCAGGCTAGAGGATCACTGATGCATCAGACTTGCTGATATCAGATCAATAAGGGAGGCCCAGAGCAAGACTATGCATAGCTGTGGCACCCCATTGTTGTCAACCACACTTGGTGGTTGACAAAGTAGTGATTCAGCATTACCATTAATACTGCAAGACAGAAAGCCCACCAGAGCTTATCTTTGTATTTTTACATGCTGCAGTGCCATTTTTTGGAGCATTTCAAGTTGCTATACATAAATACAACCATTACATCCCAAATTTCAATAATATGTATGCATTAAATCCATAGTAACTACATAAATTGTAAAAATGTGCAATAAACTACAAAAAAATTGAAAATTGTTTTGTGTTTTATACATTTTTCTAGTTACAGAAATTTCAGAGGTATATCCCTCAGAATTGTAAATGTAAAAAAGTTGCACAAAATAGTTTCCAAACACAGGAAATATATTTTGAGTGTCTTTATAGTTTCATTTTTGAGATGCACAAATTTTTATGAACAGCAGGAAAAATTTAAATAAATATTATTGTGCACAATTTATAACATTTTCCCACAAAAAAATGACATCACTTCTGGCTTTTGCAAGAATGTGATACACAAGTGATAGTTCGCACTGATGTTTATTTCAACGTAGAAAGTGGTATGAACAGCTGATCAGATTGGCAAAGCGCGTTTCTGGAAACAATCTTTTTGCTGTTGTCAAAAACAACTTTTTTTAAAAAAATTTGCAAAGGCATTAGTGGAAGGAAACTGACCTGGGACAATGTAAGTACAAATCCTCCAATTTCCTCCAACTCCTCCAAAAAATGATTGTGCTAGCTTATTTGGTTGCAATTCTACCGGGATTTAAAAATTGTTACGCAAATCGGAAA
>NW_005187568.1:662221-682517 GCF_000239375.1 Pundamilia nyererei
CAAACAGCAGGTAATGATCTGTGTGTGTGTGTGTGTGTATGTGTGTGTGTGTGTGTGTGTAGGGGGGGGGGTTCCGATAAAATTCAGCATTGAGGTTTCCATCCTCCTTCATTGGTATGTTCCCTGGTGAACTTTTCAGTGGGGGTGTCATTTTCTTGGATTTTGCTTTTGACCAAGGTGTTTCAAAAAACAGACCTAAAGAAGCACAGTTGCCTTCTTTTCAAGCTCTCAAGACAGCAAGGAGGTTTTTCCTTTCCACTTCTTTTCCACATCTTTCTTCACTGACCTCTCTGTGTGCGTTTACTGTGCTAAAGATCAAGTTACAGGCTTTTGTTTCTTTTTTACCTTGAATCTATTTCTGCTACACCACCCCACACTTTCGCAGCGTCTGGTTTTGTTTTTACTGGAGCATCTGGAACATTAAGTGTCAAGTGTCAACAAAAAAAACAATCTCAAGTTTGTACTGTTTCAGTTTCCCAATGCTTTCGTTACAATATAATTAAGAGGATGGAAAGATTCTCAGATACAACAAAGTTGTAATGGTGGTAATTCTGTAATGTGCTCTGCCCTGCGGTATAGTTCTTAATACCATGGTGAAGTGGTAATGTGGTTGTGGCTCCAACCACATCCCCATGGAAGAAAATTCCATAGTTGCGCACATTTAAGCGTAATCTCTTGGTAATGACTACACAAAAATGATGAGATGATACAGGGGGAGGGGCCAGACACAGACAAACAGTTATGTAGGCAATTTGGTCTAGCCAGGTTAAATCATCGCTGGAGAACAAGATTCATTTTGTTGTGAGATTAAACAGTAAAACACTGAAGAGTATATATAAATGTTTAAATAAGTTTATTTGGCATCTCTTGTAGTATCTGTTGTTTTAGTAGCTGCGTCACTGCCTCAAGGACGAGCTAGCATACTCGGGTTGTGCCAACGAATAATATCAGTGATCGCCAGTGGCAACAGCTGGCCAGGCAAGGCAATGTTTTGAAAATTTCATTTCCCCGTTGATGCATGAAATTATTATTACAAGATTCAAAATCAACTGAATCTGCCTCGTTGCGGTTTTATGTCACACCTTGCAACACCGTTGTGCATAAGTGAAAGTACACAGGTTTGTACTGAGAATTCTGTGCTACTTTGAAATTAATGTGTGTGGAACAGCGACACTGATCAGCACTCAGACACTGATCTCCGATTGCCCGACTGATTCTTTTCTTTTGTTTCTTTCCCTAAATCGAAGCATAATGTGACTGTGCATTTGCAGAGACACGCACTTACATCGTCTCCTAAACTTTTCTCCCCTCTTGGTATTTGTGAAAAGCTCTGCTGTGTACAGGAATGGCAGGAGAAACTCACAGTAGAGACAAGATATTTTACACAATGCTTACACACAGCATGCATTTTGATTTATTGAGCTAAAAGAGAAGGGTATATTTTATATTAATATAAGATTTAATTTAAGACATGGTAACATGTAGCAACCAAACCCCCAATTAAGCAACAGTAAACTAATTAACTTAAAAGCAAATAAAATAAACACTTAAAATGGCATTTGTTAAAAACCACCTCAAGCTGTTGCACTGTCATAAGTTGATTGTAACCATAGATCCACTGAGAACTTTCGCCAGCACATGTGACCCATATGGTACCCATGCAGACAGTGGCGTAAAAGGATTGCATGTGTCTATGCGCATGGTCTATAAAATGTCAATTAATGTTCATTGATCAACCAAAATTCTTTGGTTTTTCCAAATGCAATCAGGCCATCTGGGAGTCTCACCATATTAGCGAGTGTGTCTCTTTCTCTCTGTGGTTATGCATGGCATGCAAACAAACAGTGAAGATTCTATTCCACAACAGAGTGACACCCAACCGCTTATGGAAACACTGGGCAGAGAGATGCCTCACTCTATATTTTCTTCTGAAAAAGAAAAATGCCATTTGAGAACAAGACACCACTTGTACAAGATGGCTGAGTGGGCTGAAAACAGCGCTGGAGGTCATACAAAATGTGGAAACAGCACAATGTATCTCTGTCCCCTTCTACTGCCTCCCACCATCGCTGCAGCAACACTGAACTCATCCAGTGTTTGAGCCAAACATCAATGTTTGTCAACTTCAGGCTATATAGGAAAAAAGTGCATTTCCACCCCAAGAGACCAACGAAGACGAGTTGTCTGACTGGATCAAGTGTGGCAATCACTTTGTAAATTTTTGATGTTTCAAAATCAAAGATGGCTACAGTAAACATGCTCACATTCAAGCTTCACAACGTGGATAATGTGCATTAAACTTTCTATAAGAGAGACAAGGGGATAAACAAACTCGCCACCTAACTCAGCTCTTTGGCTAAGGCATAAAAACTACTTGATGTTGGCTGATGCATCAAAACTAGTTAGTTGGTATAAGTAAAAAATTATGGTTTGGGTTTAGAAAGACCCTTTCGAAATGTTAGCACATTAAAAAGTACTGATGTTACTTTCTGTGATATTTTACACCACAGAGAGGCGATATGAGGAAAACAACATGAGATTTTAGAGATGACATTCTCAGCATTTGCCACCTGCAAGGTGAGCACTTCGTTTAGTCGAGATGCACTCATCAGTATGATTTTATATAAAAATAAAACAAAACACGTGTGTATATCATAGAATCCTCTCCACCACAGCAAGTCTGCTTATAAAGAAATCCTTCCCTCAGTGATAGATTGAGGCAAACACCACTGATTACTTAAGAACTGCTTTTTAAATGGATGATCCATCCTACACAATCAGTGCAAACATGAGCCCTGCAGCTAAGCAGCCAAGATTCCCAGCCATGTAGCAGAACTGTCAAGGTAAACAAAAAGGCGGTAAAATTCTGACCTTGAAACAGCACGCCGAATACAACGCCAGCGGCTAACAGAGATAATAATCTAAATACAAATTTATTTAACTCACTGCCCCTACAGACCATTGAAAAGACGATAAGCCTAACGTCATCAGAAAAACTCCAGATATAAATTCTGTGTGAGCAAGCAGTAAAATATTTTATTATATTTGCATATGGTTCTTTGTCTAAAATGTCAAATGGTAACTCTCAGATGTAGGTGTTTGTTTTGGCCAGCGATTAGCACAATCTCATATCTTTTGTAATACGTAATAGAGACAAACCCAGGAGTTCAGGGACAACAATGTAATGGGAAAACAACTCAGTGCAATTATCTATGTGACCCAAAGAGTTCAAAGCTAAATAAATAAATGAAGAAACAGAAAAAATCTATAAATAAAATTGTATTTTACTACGTTCATGTTATAATAGCAATATTATTGCAAAGTTCTTTTTATATTTCACACCACTGATGTTGTTTCTGCTGCAACACCTTTCAAGAAATAATGTTAAAACTCTAAAAGTTTGCTCGCCAATTAGCACCTGTAAGCTAAAGCAACATCAAAGCCAAACCTATTCCAAATCAATTTATTTACACTAATAGAACATTTTTTTTAACTATCTAACAAGCCAACTAGCTTGGTCTACTTATGAGCTTAAGTACCATAGAGGATACAGAATCGGGAACAGCGATGGGTAGTAACGTGTTAAGTAATGTGTTACTGTAATCCAATTACTTTTTTTTCAAGTAACGAGTTAGGTAAGGGATTAATATTGCAAAAAAAGTAATTCGATTCTTGTTACTTTCTCGTAATCACGCTGCATTATTGCGTTACTAAACTGTGATTTTGTTTGTGAGAGTGTCTCATGACAATGACGTAAGTGCGTGCAACCTCTGTGGCAGTGTGTGTAGATCAACAGAGTACGACCATGCAGCATTTAAAGCTTGGAAGTACTGACATTACTCTGAGTAAAAAAGTGTACACCGCTGTACACTCTGCATGGAAAGAAAATTTTCTACAGCGAAAAATGAAACTTCAAATCTGAGCAAGCACCTAGCACACTGTCATGGGAATGTGACATTCACAGAGAAACCCTTGGATCCCCCCGCTGACATGACTGCGACACCGGGCAAACCTCCACCAGCTCCACTCCTGCTAAACAGCTGACAACAGATTTAAGAGCAGCAGGACTTAGTGTTGCTGAATCTTTTCATTTTATTTATTTTTGTTCTGTTTTACTTGCATCAATTTGAAAGAGTGAGTGTAAACACAGAAAGAATATTTTATTTTATATGCTGGAATATGCAGAAAATAGGTTTAAATGTTAAACCTATTTTCTGCATATAATTTAATTTTTGCGTGATTTAATGTGCATAAAATTAAAAGATTAAAGCCAATAAAACACATTTTAAAAAGAGACTTTTTCATTTGATTCAATTTTATATGATGGATTATGCAGGAAAAAAAAATAGAATTGGGCTGACAGGTCTATTGCTTTATTACCTATTTAGGTTGTGTATCGTGTTTTTAAAAAGTAACTAAGTAATAAGTAACTAATTACTTTTGAAAATTAGCAATTACTATTGCTATTTTCAACTAACTTGACCAACACTGACAGGGAATACAGTGTTGATAATTCAGACTCACCTCTACTACATTAAATATGATTAAAGAGCAAAAAGATCACAAGTGAAACTAGCCAACAGAAGCTAGTTATTCCAGCTATCACAGCTAATGTGGGAAAGCAGTATATTTGCTCAAATTGGTAGTGAGTTCAGTCACTCGCCTCAAAGCCTATATAACTTCAAAGATGTCAAGTGGGTAGGTCCTTAAATAAAAGTTAGTTCACCTGTCAAGTTCTACCCATGCCATTTCGCAGCAACTAAATTACAATTTGTGGAGGAAAGTAAGGAGTAATTAGTTAAGTATTTGTAGTTCATTTCTGTTCAAGCGATTCATAATTTTCATATTGATGCTACTCGCCATATTACTAAAAACAGTACTATGCAGTTGCAGTTATTTGACAGCTTGACCCAAGTTAATCGCAAACTGAGTGCACATTGACAGCAGCCTGATAGCAGACTGACAAAGCCGTCTTAATGCATGCAATGCAAGTCGACTGCGAGTGTTCACAAACCTGGTTCCTGTTCTTAAAGCAGCCATTTCAAAAGGTAAGAACAAACCACAAGTTCATCGCATCGTGGGTTAGCAATTCATTAACAGGTTTTCAGTGTCACAAAGTTGGCTCTTTTTAACACAGATGGATCATCACTGTAACTTCTAACCTGCTCCAATGCAGATTATTGTGATCATTTTATAAAAACTGACATGTTATTTTAGCAAGTCACCAAGTCAAATGCAGACATTTGTAGCTGGTAACTTCAAGCCTACACAGGATGTGTTGAACATGGAGCCCAGGTAACGGGACACCTCTGTAACGCACCATCTCTGGACACATTTAGACAGGCTGCTGCTGAGCAAAGTCTTTCTATTTCAGAACATTGCAGAGCTAGACACAAATACCCTACAGCAGATTCACCTGCTTAAAGCAAGAGTCCATCAAATACACACTTATTTAACACATACAGCCGCTGCTGTGGAGGTGACACACTGACATTACGGTAAGCAGTGCAGCACCGAAACACATCACAGCTCGAGACGAGCGATAAAGTTGTGATTTCTCAGTTCACTGTCAGATTGCTTTGGAGTCGTTGCATTTACAATCCATTGGCAAACTACATGAAAATGGAATGAAAATTCATTAAAAATCTTAATACTTACTCCACTGATTTAATAAGCTATTCATGTGCATCTTGTAGTGGAACAAATCCAGAAGCCTCTGCAGAAACTGAGGAGGAACCACAGTCAAAAAGCACACACACACACACACACATGCACACACACAGCTTTTTACAAAGACAAGACAAGAGAAAAACAAGCAAGCAAGCAACACTGAACAATAACACAAACACTGATTGACAGACAGGACACTGAACTACGAGACAGCTGTTACTTCATGCATTATGGTTAAAAACTGCTAAAGAAACTAAATCAGTGCCTTTGCACAAAAAGACATACAAACCTTCCTGTTTATGATTATTATTATTATTATTCATGATGCTGAATTAACACCACTGTCACAGTGGTTCACAACCCATGTGACCTGTGATCCTTCCTTATCAGGAGAGTGATAAGTGATTTGAGTGAGTGATTATTTTTTCTTTCCAGGAGAGTTATAAACCTTAAAAAGCAAAAACATTAACCTTGATTTTGAATTCTGTACTTTAATTGGAATATCAATATTTTGACCAGTGTAAAAATTAGCAGCTAACGCTAGCAAGCTCGAGTAACAAGCAGCATCCATAAACAGTACAAGTGCAGTTGAATGGTCAGTACCTCACACTAGGCCGTATCATTTGTCAGAGAACAGCTCAAACACAGCAGAGACATCCACTTTAGCAGCTTCACTTAGCAGAATTCACTCGTTAAAGAGTTGCCATAAAAATGAAAACTATCCATAAAGGCCAACATTTTTGTACCATGTTACACGCATGTGTTTGAATCCTATTTAAAGTGGCCACTTTGAAATAAGATTCTATGGGGATTGACTCATTTTTAGAGTCAAAGTCAAGTGGACATTAGAGGAACTGCAGCTTTTTGGAACTTTGTCACTGGTTTCATTTCTCAGCTTAGAAAGCTGAGGTGACACTTTTAAATGGATCATGCTAAACAAATTTGATATCACACATTATAATTAGTCCTGTTGCTAAACTGTAAATATCTGTTAAGACAGCTTTAAGGATGTGCACACCTAACCACAAAGCACGTTTCCTTTTTCTCTCTTCTATCTGACTTTAAGTTAAAAAAAAAAAAAAGGCCCCTCTTCAGAGTTTCTGGGGACCGCACTATGAATGACTACCCCTGGGTGAAACCAGTGGGCACTATCACAGTTTGGTGTTTTCCATTGTAGTCAATATTAAGTTCGGATGGTGCTGAGCATTTCGCGCCTAGTGGCAGACAAACTTTAGTTTTAACCGTTTAACATAATCCATTTTCTGTTAAATCGTCCAGCACTTACATAGACTGAGTCCCAGCGTCGATGTGCAGATCTGCTTTAAAGTGTCGCTGAAATACTTGGCATCATATATCCGCTCTACTTCGCTGTGTGTGCAGGAAGTCGCGGTTGTTTTGGTAGCTTTCTTCACAGAGAGCGGGTGGTAAAGTCAGCTCACGGCGTCGGTGTTGAAACGAGCCTCGCTAATGCAAATGCATGTTTCATGTGTTGTCTTAGGAACCAGCTTCACCAGCACGTCGGTGGATGAAACTCCACCCACGAGGAGAGGAGGCCGGCCAGCGCGGGCAGGCAGGGAGACAGCCTCAAAGAGTCTGTGTTGATGTCGGGAGGATACTGAGGAAATGATGAACATTTTCACATACAGTGGCGATTTTTGTTTTTTACAGGCTTTATGACACACTGGATTTAAATGTATTGTTAGAGGGCAACTATTGTACTTCAAGGGCCCTGCAAGCCTGTGCTGAGTCTTCACAACAATACTGACTATAAAGGATACAGTGCTGTCACAGCTGTTCGTACTGATGAGAAGTATCTAGATACAGCACAGAGGTGGGAGTGTTTTGAACAATGCTGAGTACTGGCTCAGAGCATAAACTCCCACTCAGTCAGTGTGGGAAATGAATAGATTGGAGCAGACCGCGCACAAATAAACGAAAAATGGACGTAGGGGCGCGGGGGTCTGTATATGACAAGGGTAACACAACAATACAGGATCATTTAGGCTAACCCTTTTCTGTCACTATCAATCAAGGTAATTAGCAACATAATTTGTGGATTAACATACTTGATAGCACCAGAAAATTATTTATTGACATATTATCTCAAAATGGAATCCCTACAGGGTAGTCCTGTTAGTCCCTTTAGTCTGATTTACATTTCAAATTACATAATGCCAGCTTCAAAACGCAAGACCAGGTCCCCACCACAGAAAAGCAACGCAGTGAATATGTCATATTTACACCGTAAAAAGTTCCACTTTTAACAGCATGTACATTTAGATAGTTTGATATTTTTTTCCAATTTGTTTATTTAAAATAAATGCCACGCAGTCTGACAGACATAAAATAGTATTTCCCAAAAAAAGGGTAATTCCAAAAGAGCTATTAACTGAAAGCCTGGCATATGTCATCGTGGTGCACAGTCAAAGTCAACTGGAGGACAAAAGAAGAAGTCGCAAGCCTAAAAAACACCTACAGCAGAAGAACAGTATCTAAAGGCCTGTGCTTACAAAAGAGCAAAAGCAAAAACCTGACACCGGACCGAGGGATGCATTTGGACCTTCAGCTGATTCGTCTAGTGTTCACCAAGCCTCATCAGTAATGGTGTCAGTGGAAAGGTGACTGTCAAGAAGCCATATGTTTTCATGGAGTGATGAATCCAAATGTGATTTTTTTTCAAACTGTTATGGATATGTAAGCTCAGGATAAAGTGTTTACAGCCATCTGTACAACGCAGTGGCTGCTCTGTCATATTTTGGGGCTGCATTTCAGTCTGTGGTGTTGGAGATCTTGTTAAATTTGATTGAATTAGGGATGAAGAAAACAATCTTTTGATCTACTATGTGATATCATCTGGAAAACATCTGATTTCCAATAACTAGATAGGAAAATACATAGTGGAACACTATCAGTCATGGGTTGGCCTTCCCGGAGCTCAGACATTATTGAAGCTGTGTGAACGCAACAAAAAGCAGAAACATCCAAAGAAGAGCTCTGATTGTCCTTCAAGAAGCCTGGAGAACTATTCCTGAAGACTGCTTAAAGACATTACAGGAGAGCTTGCCTAAGAGAGTTTAGACTGTGATAAAGAATAAAGGTGATCGTACCAAATACTGACTTTCAAGCTTGTTGGAAACTATCTGATGTAGTCTTTATGAAAAACTGTGTCTACCTTAAAGTTTAAAGGTCAGCTTGCACACAGGCGTGTCGCCCAGAAGCTGACGAATATCTGTGTGTTCACAAGAGGTGTGTCGAGCTTCTTGAAAGAAACACTGGCACCGTCTTCTCCCTGTGAGCGATGCGTTTGGTTTATTGCCAGCTCAGAAGGGAAAAAAATACATGCAGACTGTCAGCTGCGAGGCTGCTGTGGGTGTTGCAGGTTTGCTGTAAGGCTGCCATCTGCTGACAATCAGCCATGCTGGTGAATCATGGAGACTCAGCTGTCCATTTCTGAGCCCACTCACCGGTGCTGTTGCAATCATCAGTCAGCACTCCAGTCATTACACAGCATCAAATGCTAATTGCATTTTTTTTCCCGCTTGTTTACTTATCTAACATGAGATTTTTTTTTCCTTTACTTCAACCAGGGTGTTGCTGTATTTCCCATTTGTTTGTCCATCTGTACGTGCTACAACAACGACCTTTCTGATTTGAATAAAAATTGGTGGAGTGGTTGAGAACCTGTTAAATTTTGTTGTCTGCACCTTGAGCAGTGTACAGAGCCCTCAGTGGGTCTAAACTGCAGCTGTGTTTATGCCCAATTTTTAATTCGTGGAAATCTCAAAAATTTCACAGGCCACACCTTGAATCACAGCCAATCAAAACCTGCATAAAATATACATCAAAAAGTGACATTATCGTCTAATCAGACAGGACAGGACGCCCCGTTCTGATGTGTTAAAGTGTTGCTAGAAATATTACAGTTACAGACACCTCTAGGATTATCTGTAAAATCATTACAATACATAACATTTGAAGTTTTTTCCACATCCTCACACTGGTTGTTTTCACAGAGGTCTGCCAGCAGCAGTACATTCCAGCTATAAATGAAGCGATCAAACATCCTGCTTTAATTCTGCTTCAGTGCTTCTATTTTTACCACCAGCAAGTTCCTCATTCTCACTCTCAGCTTCTTCCTGCTGCTTTCCTACTGTTGGGTACTTCCATCTTCATCTGCGCTCTCACTCTCTCCAGGCTGGATTTTCAGTGCTACCTGTGCTTTATCCCCCATTGAAGCACCATAGAAAACACCCCAATGTGTTTTTCTTTTGAGAGGAATTGCAGTGAGGTGCACTGGTAAGGAAGGCAATGTTGTAGCAATGTGCTTCTGTCCACACTGGTGCTTGCGTGTGTCGCTGCATGCTTGGCTGAATAAGATGCATTTAAGGATACGGTTGAAACAACACTGACTGTAACGTGACTTCTCTGAAGATGAAAGATGCTGTTGTCTACATCACACTTTCCTCAAACTTCATGTGGTTTTCTGACAAATATATCTGAATCTTATATAATAGATTCAGAAGACACTGAATTTTCTTTTTATTTACATTTTACCCATTGTGCCAACAATGTGCCAAAGAACTTCAGACCTACTTGTAGTGACTTTTTAAACTCGTTCAAAATGCCATAAATATAAAGATTTACGCATTTAATTACTGGGTAACACAGATTCAGAAATATTTTAGTTACAGCAAAAAGAGAAAAAGACAAAACTGAATACAATGGATGTTTAATAAATGAAGCTGCAACACAGGTTCAATAGGGAACAACTGTAATCACACATCTCAGGTGGCTGTGGCTCAGGCAGTAAAGCAGCTCATGTAGCAGTCCAAAGATTAGGGAACTGATCTCTGGTGCTTCCTGTCGATATGAACCCTGAGTTGCCCCTGATGCATCCACCAGAACGTGTTTAAATGTTAGATAAATGTTGTGTGTGTGAGTGACGTGAAAGCACTTTGAGTGCTGAAATTAAATAGAAATGTACTATAGAAGAACCAGAACATTAATCTAGCTGTGTGTCTGTTCTTTACATCACTTCCACTTCCCCATACTGTCAGACTCAATGCTGATATCTCTGCTCTTGTCCAATCAACTTCTTTCCCCTCTTCTCTGAGCCAATAAGCCTCCATTCTCTGTGCTCTTCTGTCTTTCAGATTCTCATTTGATAAGCCCTCCTCAAAAGCACCCCATAGTCACTGGAGCCCCCATCTTCATCTTCATCACCGCCAGCATCCAGAGGGTCCTATTCTAATATCACTATGGTGTGATGGCCCATGTAATCTATTTACCAAATGGCTTGTTATAATTCTGAATTGCAATAAATCACATTCAATTCATATTTTGTCAGAATAATAAATTATGGCCAAAACAAATCCAACAGAGTTAAACAAGGATACATTTAAAAATATTGTGCAATAATATAACAAAAATGGAAAAATTCCTCCACTATTTAACACACATAACATCTCAAACACCCCACTCCACATTTTCCAAAACTTTTATTTATATAAAAATTATACACGCTAAATAGAAACAGCATTTGTCAAGGTTGGCAAAGGAGCAGCAGCAGTAATATTAAACAGGGATGATCAGGCTCCCTGTTTGACAGGCAAAAATTACATTGAACCAACTCACAGGTACCATTTTATCCCTGCAACACCCTACAGTTATCACAATAAATCACCAGCAGTAAACCTGATTTCTCATCTTCAAGTCACTACTGCCACCTGCTGGTTTGTCATGTATGACTACTATGCATGAGTAAACGGGACCCTGACAAAAAAAGCTGCGGGATACACATAGCTTGATTGCAGTATAAAGTAATCAGTGCAATTTAGACATTTTTGTTTAACACATCGAGAATCATTCCAACAAACCCGTCTTAAAGTGCAGTGCACGAGCCACTGGTGAGGTATCTTTGGTATTTTTCTCTGCAGTACAAACAAACGTCACGGTGCAGGTATGAGGACCGTGATTTGATCTTAATCTAAATCTGACAAACACACAAAAACAAAATGTTAATTCAGACAACACATGACTAGTCACCGAACGCTTTGCGTTAGAAATGTGTGTGTCAGTGCAGCTTTGCTCTCTTGAAATGCTGTGTTTTGTTTTGTTTTGTTTTTTTGCTGCTGAACTCTAAAAAGGGCAAACTGCTTCAGAGGAGGAGGCATCCATGAGTCTTAACTGAGCGACTTACCATAACTTCCTGTCGCCAATTCAAACAGGAAGCAAAAAGTACTGTGTTGTGCTGGGTTTTGTGACTCCACGTACACATAGACCCTAAACCCATCAGGCACTAACAGGAGAATACTTTCAAAGAACCTTTGGTATAAAAGCACTTCTTTGGCATAGGCTAGGAGCAGTAAAAGAAGCTGAAACACTGCAGTGAATACACATTTTCTTTCAAATATCACAGAACTGTTGATTGCTCAAGGAAGGGACTGTAACATAGATGTTAAGCCCACTGATGAGTCAAACAGAAAATTCGGTCACATTTTTAACTCTTTGATTATTTTTTGGGTCAAAAAATAATATCACAAAGTAAAAAAGGTGGCAAGTCATTTTTTAAATGAATGTGTGACTTACTAACTGAAGCTAAGGTTTAAAGCTGTGTCTTAACGTGGCCTTAACCCAAGGAGGTAGATCAGTACTCACTGGCAGGGTTTTATTCTGATCAGTGTTTAGGCACATCTGATCTTTGATGTTACTGACATGTCTGAGTTGAGCAACTTTTCAACATACTTTCTTTCCTCATCAGTTTTAAAATTTAAGGCAACAACCATTTTCATTCTCACTTTCCCTACAGCGATCATATTCTTCAGCAACTCATCTGATTGAGTTTAGTGTAATTTATGACAAAAAGGAAATATCAAAGTGTCACATTTGACAAGGTGGAACCGCCAAACTTTTGGCACAGAAATAAATTAAACACTTAACTTATCACAAAAGGGTTTTTTATAGCCTAAATGAGTACTTGCTCAACTTTTGAGTTGAGTGTTAATACAAAAATGTTCCTATTTTTCTTTTTATTAGTAGATTTGAAAACATATCTGCTATAATTCTGTTTATGAAAAGCCAAATATTCAGTATTGAGTAAGGAGACTGATGAGGATGAGTCTAAACTAAGACCTAAAAGGTTTTCAAGAAGATATTTTTCTGTTGATAGACTGATCAGCTGATGCTGTTTGCCACCCTAACCTCTGTGTATCAGCTGGCCTTCTTTCCTTTGCAGCAGACTTACTCTCTTAGAATTGCCTGGTAAGGCACCAGGTAAATGTGATCAGCATCTTTCGTGGCTTTTGGCAAAGTCCTGCCAAACCCTCAGCAGCTTTGGTGCCTTAAAGCCATTAACAATGATCAACTTGGCGAAGGTGCACCTGTCGTACTTCAGGTTTTTGATTTCGAACAGGCTTCTGAAGAACGGCAGGCTGTAGGCGTACACAGGCCTGACACCCAGCATCCGCAAGCACAAGCCCACATAGACATCCTCCAAAGGGATGACCCGCACAAACCTGGAGGCCCAGGAGATCCTGGCTGCCAGGTCAGCGGAGAACACGTAACCGGCTCCAGACACGTAGGAGGGGAAGCTCTCCTCTGGATATAGCTCCTCTGACACGTACCACTTGCTGTTGGGCTCCCGCCGTGGCCTGCCATCCTGGATCACCGACCCTGTGATGAAGTTCTCCTTGGGGGAGTTCCTCAGCCACTGGATCAGGTAAAAGACATTAACAAAGATGTCTGCATCCACCTTCATGGCGTAGGACGCACCGGGGCAGTAAGTAGCCAGCCACCTCATCATCATCATGGTTTTGATTGTCAGATTGTGGTAATTATCCACAAAGTTCACCTGGACGATGTCTGCATGCTGCCTGCTCTCCTCCTCCAGTTTCTGCTGGAGGGCCGACATCTGTGGCCTCTGTGGGATCCCCACAAAGAAAAGAGTGAGGGTGTCCCGGCCAGAGGCGCTCCACGTTTTCCTGATGGCCTCCCGTGCCGCAGCGTCCTCAGCCCCCACGGGCACCATGAACAGTAGGAAGGGGCTCCTGTGCCTGCAAACACTGGGCTGATTGAGGAGGTAGCGGTATGTCTGAGGGTCTACGAGACGGTACTCCTCCGGGGGAAGCGGGCTGGGCTCTGGCGTCTGTTTACTCAGTGAGCTGGCTAAGATATGCGCAGTCAGGGCCAGCACAGCGGCAGCGCTGAGTAACTTCACCAGCCTCCGGATTAAAGTTGCCCGCATGGTCTAAACCGACGAGCCTCTCTTTATTTCCCTAACGCGTCCGATAGCAGGCCCCTCAGCCCGGGTCCCCGTGATCCCACACGGAACATGTTTCCCAGCTGGGAGGACCGGGAAGTAGAAAGTTGTCTTACAAGCTGCCACTTCTTCTTCGTCTCTTCTTCCGCGGTTGAAGGCCAACAATAAGGCGTGTTACTGCCAACTCCACGGGTGCGTTCCAAAAGTACCTCCGACCTCCTACTCCTAACCACTTTCCTGACCTCGAAAACCACTTTATCGACTTCAAGGAAAATTTACGTTAGTCGTCTCCTCAGGATTGAGCCTCTAACTCGTCCTGCTGGCAGCAGATTGATGGTTTTTATTGAACTGGCTGCATCTTAGTATATAAATGACAGTAAGGAGCAAGCTCTGTTTGCCCAAGTGCAACATATTTTGAGCTAGTTTTCCTTTCTTTCTAAAGTTTAGTTTTGAGTTTTTATGTTAGTAAGTTTTTCATACGTAATTTTCTTTAGGTTAATAAAGATAACCTACATATCTTTAGGTTACTTTTAGTTAAGTATAAAAACCTTGGAAAAGGCACTAATATTTCTTAATTTCCTAGTGAGACAAGAATCACATTAGATGTTTCAAGTTAGTGCTTTGTCACATTCAGAGTAAAATGTGTTCAGGTGTCGACATATGTTTGGTTATGGGAAGGCTCTCATTCTGCTTCTCTTGCACGGCTAATGTAGGTGGTCAGATGTTCATGACTCTGCTGCTGGTAGAAAAAAACAACAACTGATGTCAGGAAGTTTTTCTTCTTCTCTGTTTTATTAACAAACATTAAATGCAGTAAATGTCATCACAGCCTACACCAAAAACTTTCAGTCAGCTGCTGCTATGTTGGCTTCTGTATCAGTTTCAGAGAGTGTATCTGTTGTCTCCAGTGTGTGTTCCAGCTCTGCTGTTCGCTCAGCTGTCTTCGTTTCATGTCGTCTGAGAGCAACAGTTCCAACTTGACCACTTGCTCAAACCGCTGACACACACACACACACACACAAACATTAATTACGTGTGTCATTTTGTTTGTGTGTGTGTGTGTGTGTGTGTGTGTGTATACACACCTTCATAGCAGTGTTTCTTTGCTCCATAACAGTCACATGTCCTGGGGTCCACTTGGATGTAGCGATCGAAACTGTTGTTACCGTAGTATGAGAAGATGGCAGGTCACCTGTGCTGTTGGTTGTCATGTCCATGCACACACACACACACACACACACACACACACTTTAAATTGACTATAGTTTCTTCTCTAGTCACAAACATCTGTACTGCCAGGGGTAACATGCAGGTCAGAGGTCAAAGGTTACCTATTTTCAGCGCTTGGTCTGCTTCCTGTTTCAGATGCTGCTTCTACAGTAACAGCACCACCTTCTGTCTGCTGTCGTGCTGTTGCTGTACCAGTTTCTATGGAAACAGGTTAAACATAAAAATTATTCAAAGTTGTTTTGGAAGTACTCATCTTGAAATGCATCTGGAAACTTATCTGGGCAGAAATTTTTAAGCACTATATAAATAAATTTTAATTTCATTGGTTACCCAGATATATAAAATGCACGTGGGAAATCACCATTCAGATGCTTTCAAATTTTAGTGACTTTATCCAGAAAGTATTCACTTCACTTGTTTCACATTTTGGAATGTAACAGCCTTTTCACCTCAAAATTCTACACACAATACCCCACAATCTTTGCTCAATACTTTGTTGAAGCAGCTTTGGCAGCAATTACAGTTTGAAGTCTTTTTTGAGTATGATGCTACAAGCATGGTACACATATTTTGGGGTAGCTACTCCGAATTTTCTTTGCAGAACCTCTCATGTTTCATCAGGTGGGATTTGAAGGATTGGTGCACATTTTCAGATCTCTCCAGAGATGTTCAATTGGGTTCAAGTCTGGTCTGTGGCTGAACAACTCAAGGACATTGACAGAGTGGTCCCAAAGCCAGAGAACTTTGTTTCTCATGGGCTGAGCATCCTTCATTTGGTTTTTCAGCAAACTCCAGGCTGCCATGTGCATTTGACTGCTGAGTCACTTCTGTCAGCCCAGGGCTGATTGGTGGAGTGCTGCAGAAATGGTTGTACTCCTGGAAGGTTCTTGTCTCTCTACAGAGCAATGCTGGAGCTCTGGCAGAGCAATCATTATGTTCTTGGGCACCTGCCTGATGGATGCCATTTAAATCCGATCGCTCAGACAAACTTACATTTCCAAGGTCATTTTATTGGAATCATCAATAAACTCCAATAAAAAACTATTCAAAAGCTTGACAACACTGCCATCTTTTTACATATGAGCCTAAGCGACTATTCCAAGGTCTGATGTCTTGGTGCTAATTACCACAGGGAAATTGCTATGTAGGCTCCATTACTTGCAGCACGTCAGGCAGGTGATCATCTATGATTTATAGCCTAACTGAACAGATGTTTATAATATGTCCATTACAGCTTAAGGTAAGCATCTCTGCACACACACACACATGCACACACACACAGCCATTATGATGGTACAAATGAGTAAAGGTTACCTGCAGGGCTAAAGAGGTCATTCATCTGATGGAGCAGCTTCTCTGTCAGAGAAGCCAGTGATGTAACAAACTCCTCCCCTCTGCCTCTCACACATTCCTGCATTCAATAATAAAATGCACACTCAAAGTGAGACTGCAGATTAGAAAGGTGTTATCTGGTGCCACTGTCACATACCTGCAGCTCAAGGTGTGCACTGGAGATAGTGCTGTGTAGCTGCTGCTGTCTCAGCTCTTCTCTGCTGTTCAGCATCTCCAGCTCATCCTCCCCGAGAGACGTTCGCAGCTGACCTATGTTCACACTCTGACAACCAGACACATAGAAACCAGTCAGCTTGCAGATCTTTACTGTCTGTATCAGAGCCTTCTGCATCACAGCTTCACACCTTCTCCTTCTCACTGGCTGCCAGAGTCTTCTCCAGTTTCTGTGTGAGTCTCGCCACTTCCTCTCTGAGCCCCGCCCCATGCTGTCGCTCATGGTCACTGATCAAAACTGCAGGTGATAAAAGTAGCAGCTCCTCGAACACAGACAGCTGCTTCACCACATCTGACCCATAGACAGGTAGAGACAGACAGTGTGTATAAAATTTTTAGGTGCTTATTCTGTGTGACTGCTTTGAGATATTTGTATCTTTCTAAGATATATAAGTTCAGCCTGATGTTCCTGTTTGTATCTCTCATGTGTCTGTTCTAATTCTGTAGTTTTTGTTTTGGGACATGGGAAAAATATAGCTTTTAGAGATGGTGACATAGAACAGCTCAAACATGTGCATCATGAGCTGAAGGAGAGACTGAAAATGGCAAAAGTGAAATACAAAAAGGAATCTACAGCCCAACAACATCTGTGAGGTGTGGAGAGCAATCAACACCATCTCTGGCTACAGCAAAAACAAAAGACAGCCACTCCTGGGTGAAGTGGGTAGAGCTGATGAACTCAACCAGTTCTTCAATTGATTTTACGGTGTGGTCACACCTACATCCACTGCTGCTCCTCCATCACTTTCTCCTAATTCTTTTCAACACGTGGGCATCTTCAGTGCAACTCCTCCAATTGTGTGCTTCTCAACCACAGCTCCCACGTCTCCCTGCATCTCTAATATGGCAGCTATTTCCTATCTCACACCTGTTCTTCCACCATTGTCTGTCACAGAGACAAAGGTGGGATTGGAACTAGGAAGACTATGCTCTGGGAAGGTTGCTAGTCCAGATGTTGTGTCCAAAACCTGCCTATTCACTCCCCTCCACAGTTGCTTTCTCTGTATCAGGCAGCTTGCAATAAATAATTTAAACCTGGCAACTGTCGTTTTAGTCCACTCTTTGGGACTGGTTTAAGTTACACTCTAACCTGTTAAACTTTATCAGTTGTCATTTTACTGAGCATGTGCAAAAGGGTGTAACTATTGCACTGGAGTTCAGGGCAAATCTCATCCACTCCAGTGGTCCTGCCACTAAGGAGTTTTTAATTTACCTCACCCAAGGTTGCTGAGTTCAGAACGGAGAAAATCCAACTATGTATATAAAGGAAGGCTGGATATTTTCATCTAGCATCTGTTTGGACCAGATCTTCAAAGGACTGTTAGAGTTCAGATTAGGACAAGGTTAAGGCCTCAGCCAGATTACAGTGTAAAATTATAGAAATGTTAGTCATCAAAAAGATGGACAGAAAATTGTTGTATTACTGAATGGGTACCATCTCTGCTGGTGTCCAGAAACCTGCTTGCCTGCTCGTGGTATCCCACCAGCTTCTGCTGCGTGTTCTCAATCCATTGGTCCAAGGAGTCAGGAAGAAGCTGGAAACAGCTTAGACGCTCACTGCGATAAAAGTCCTGATGGATGGACAAGCGAAAGGTTCGTGTTAGTTTGTGCAGGTTGAGGTCAATTTGACTTCAGTTTGGACCAATGATAACATCAAGTGAGAAGATGATGTGGATCAGTGTGAAGTTAAAGTGGAACCTTAGCATCAGAAAATAATTTAATTATCGAGTGCTCTGTGGTTTTCAGGAAACTGTTAGGGATAGGATTTCCCCTCAGTCATGTTTATGTTACCTCAGCAAGCTGCAGGAGAATGTCATTGGCTTTCCACAACGCCAAATTAACTTTGGAGCTAAAAGACCTGAAATGCAGAAATATCATAATGGAACTAGAACATTCCATAAGCTACACATCAGATCTGAATCAGTTGGGACTCACTGTGCACTCTGATCTGGTTCGGGTCCAAAAATCTGGAACCTTCTCTCATGCCTGATATCAGTCCTGATAAACCTGGCGCCCCTCTTTACACTGAAATACAAACACAGGTTAAAAATAAAATAGGACAAACAAGTCATAGATTATCTATAACATATATCTATTAGTGGTTATTGTACTAAAAATCACCTTAATATGAATCCTCAAATTTGCCATTTTGTCTACAGCTAACCTTAAACCTCACATTACCATGTTTGAAGGAAGGGGACAGAACGGATCAGCTAACACCATTTGATTTGGGTAACCCTAACCCTACAATTCTTCTCCCTAGTCTTGGCAAACCCCATTTTCCTCTAAAAATAGGACATGTGTTAGTCAACTATGGAATTCTGTTAGGGATATAGTATCCCTTACTCCATTATCCTAATGTACCAGATTATGAGATTTGTGACTTATGGAAATAGGTCTTGGCAATAAGAGAACAAAAAATAATTGTATTCGACACACTTCTAAAATATTTGTATTATTCCAAAAAAGTTTAATTTTATTTTTCACCAAAACATGAGGTTAGGTTTCGGGGCAATATACTAGGATAATAATACTAGAAGTATTAGTGTATGACATTACAGTATGCCAGTTAGAAAGACTTAGATTGTATAATTTTTTATTATTTTTAAATACTATCTGGGTGTAAGGTCATCAGTGATGATGACATATCAAGAAAGTAAAATGGCTGTCAGTGTTGTTATGTTTGCGACCATAAATAAAATGACATTGATGTTCAGATGAGTTGCAATGCATCATGTTTCTACATGTGTTTACCTCGGTGCATTGACAGAATCTTGTCTCTGCTGAAGCTGGATAGGATTCAGACCTGCAGAAACACAACATGCTGTCAGTCTGAACTGGGTTGGCTGTTAAACACCAAACGCATTGCAAAAAACCAACAACACGAAATTGAGAATTTTCCAGATCCAAACTTGCTGTATAACATATATACACACCGAACACATTTTGTGGAAAATTCCTCCTCAAAAAAACGCACTTTAAAAGAAAATAAGTTGACAGCAAGTCATGATGAGCTGGTTCTGACGTTTCTAAACAAGAAAAGTAAGAAACTGAGATTCTGGGTTCATCCAATTCTCACAAGTAGGCAGCATGACCTGGAGCAGCGTATAGCTGTATGTCTGAAGTAAAACAGAATTATTTTTCTATTTCCATCTCTCTAGTAGTCAGTACTGGTGTGCGTTTGAGCTATGAGGACATTTGTTTCCAAATGCAGTCTGCGGTCAGATCTGTTTATTTGGGTCCAAAAAAATGAAGGTTGGTTTGAAAAAATAAATGCCAAAAATGTGTCCCAGTGAAATAACGCGGTCAGTGTGAACAGATGCACAAAGAATAGCTTTGTCTGAAAAATATTTAGAATGCACAAAATACTCATATTGATTTTATGCATTCAATGTGTGAAGCCCTTCAGTCACCAGTTAATCATCCAGGCTTAAGGGTATGTTAAGAAAGGCTGACACACAGACACACACCTTGTTTATATAGTCTTTGGTTACTCTGAACACACAAATGAAAAACTGTAATGCCAAAATACTTCATTTGAAAGTTTTCAGTTCGTGAAAGTTTTTTTTTTTT
>NW_005187568.1:684453-708501 GCF_000239375.1 Pundamilia nyererei
ATGGATGGATGGATGGATGGATGGATGGATGAATTGAAAGAAATCCTGATCCTCACCATAAACCTACTCAGCCCAGCGAGGTCTGAGATAACCTGGTGAAAGCTAAAACCACTGTAAAAGTGCTCTACACAACAGAAGTTAAGGCAAATTCTATTGTAATGCTAGAATAAGTTAGCAATACAAGTTCAATCCTGTGACCAGTTTTTAAAAAGAAAAACAGTGAACTGCACTAAGCTGCCTACAGGTTGTATGAGTGGTGAAGTAGTTTATGTGCAACTCTCTGCAACACTACTGAGAAAAAAAGACATATTTCAGTCAGAATGAAAAAGGAAACAAATGTTTGTACTTTACCAGAAGATATCCTTTGTCTCTGTTCTCTTTCCTTTGCTGGATCATGGCAACTAATCCTGTATGTTTGGGTGTTGGACAGAAATAAGGGGGTGAAACATTTTTTGTCTGCATAATCAAAGAGTATCACACAACCAGCAGTAATCTTGTTCCTGCAGCAGCAGGATTATTAGTGCCTTCTATTAAAGTTGGAAGTTGTAATGTCTGAGTTCCGAGTTAGAATTTTCAACTGGAAGTTGGATTTTCAACTCTGAAAATTAGAGCAGCCCCATCAACCCAAAGTTAACTTAAATGGACCTCCACATATATACCTGTTCAAGGACCTGATGATCCCCACAACAGGATCATCAAGGGGGTCCATATTTGTTTTGTTTGGCTGCAGTAAACCAGGAGACAGGTTTAGCAGGACCTGCTTCCTGGATTTATGGTGACCTGACAAAGCAAGGCTTTCCTCCAGTGCAGAGTCCTGAACACAAAAATGAAAAATTAATCCACGCGGAAAGAAAATAGACCGGGTCAAGACTGTCTGCAAAAGGCAGAAGAAAAATAGAAGATGAGGGCATAGACCCCATGCAGCCTAGAAAGAAGAGAAGCAGTGCAGAAAAACAAGGCAACAGGTGGTGGATAGGAAGTGACATACCAAACTCAAATCCAGGTACTGACAGCACTCCCTGAGTTCTTTATTGATTGATGACAGGAAGGAACAAACCTGATCTGGAGACAGCTGCATATAGAGAAAATATTCACGTTGGAGCTCTTGTTCTTTGGTATAAGTACTACAGTCCTCTGTACAGTAACTGAATAGGAGTAATAACAGTAGTCATTTGACCAGGGGTGAAAAAATAACGTTATGTTACTACTATAAATATGGACACAGATTTTTTTTCTGTGGCTTTTGTTTAATTATGTGCAGTTTTGGTGGAGTTTGTACTGTTCATTCTTGCCTCTTTTAAATCTACCAGTTTTCCCATTTTCCTGCTTTTATTCCTACCAGCCCTGTTCAATTAGCCAATGTTCATATTATATCTGGATTAGATCATCTCCATTGTCATCTTCTCAAACATGTCCTGACAGCATCCAGCAAACCTGCTTTTCAGAATTGTTTCCTGGAAGCTCTGACCACGTACACTGTGTTCTTTGCAGTTTCACCACAGCCCTCAAACTTGTGGAAATAAAAAAAATATAAGCTTCTGTTTCAGAGGTGCACAAAAAGATGACCACGAGTCTGAGATCACTCAAATTCATATCAGCTAAGCCTTTTGGTTTTAATTGGTCCTGTTCTTGGACATTTTTGATTACTTCTTGTATTTATGGGCCACTGTTCTTCCAGCTGCAATATAACTTTGTCACTGCACAGTCAAATCTCCCAGCTACCTTACTACCTGTGTGTCATCCAACATCTTCCTCAGGTCCTCCAGTCTTTTGCTGATAACAGTCTGCTGGTGGTTACTTCTGGCAGCCTGGACGGGCCCAACAGTATTAATAAACAACCAGCAAAGACGGAGAGAGACAAGCAGACAGAGAGAGAGAGATGGGCACCTCAGCTTTGATGTGAACTTGTGTGCTGGTGATCATTTTCTGGGCATCCTCAATAAATTTCACCTCAGACTTCAAAAAGGACAGTTTCTCTTCCAAGGGAGCCGACACTTCTTTCACCTGCAAAATATCATTAGACTGTTTAATGTTGAACACCAGAACTACCTCTGGAGTCTCCACTAGTGTGCATAGAGTATTGCTACCATAAATATCATGTGAAAAAATTCAGTTTCTACCTGCCAGACATTTAGTGGTCTCACATATCATTCCACTTTAAAACTTATTACTATTACTACTTATCTCTCTAGTTGCTTGGACTTTTTCTATATGTTCTCATGTTATTGCTAAGGATTGTCTATTGCATTGGAGTCACACTGGGTTAAATATGTACACTTGGGTTTTAAGGGGTATTTATTATTTTCTTCTTTTTTGGGTTGTATGGAAGCCCCAAACGCAATTTCATTGTTCTTGACAATGACAATAAATAAATACTACTATACTATATTGTTCTATTAATTAATTAATTAATTAATTAATTAATAATTAAAGGTAAAGACCCAAGAATCTGCTTTGCTGACAACCAGATATAAACACATTATATTCACGATCTATACTGTATACACAGTAAAAGATGTACACAGCGACCTGGACATTGACAATAGTGTAAGAAAGCAATATTGTTTTTCAGATTATTCCAAAAAACACCAATAAACACCAGATTGTTGGACATAGGGCCTACAGTAGCATGTTCCTAGCTATCAAAGAGACTGGGTCCTTTCAATTTAGAGGTGTAGCAGCTCTACTCTGAGCCCCTCCCCGATGGCCCAACTCATCACCCTATCTCTAAGAGAGAGGCCAGCTACTCTTAGACAAGGCTCATTTCCGCCGCTTGTATCTGCAATCTTGTTCTTTCTGCCACTAACGAAAGCTGGTGACCATGGATGAGGGTAGGGACGTAGGTATACCAGTAAATTGACAGCTGTTGGCTTTATCAGGCCACCCCCTGATAAAGCCAACAGAACTGCATCATCTGCAAAAAGCAGAGATGAGATTCTGAGACCACTCAAGTCGAAGCCTTCCACCTGGCCCAGTGTTCTGCCCAGTCACATCCTTCCAGGTCTCACTGTCGTTGCCCACAAGTGTTGAAGTCTCTCAGTAAGACGACAGAGTCCCCAGGTGGACCTTCCTCAAGCATCCCGTCCAGGGACTCCAAAAACTGTCATTCGACACATAACCGCAGATGACAGTTATGACCTATTTCCCGACCCAAAGGCACAGGGAACAAACTCTAACGCCAACCAGGAAAAACTTGGATTGCTTTGGCTGTATGTTTTGTGTAATTTATACTTTTTGAATAGCTCTTTGTCTGGTCCCTCACCCAGGACCAATTTGTCATGGGGGCAAAAAGTCCACTGACAACATAGCCCCTGGAATCCCTGGGACACTGAGGGGCAAAAGCTGTTATAAAGGGGAAACTATACAAATAAAGAAAATGTGATTGTTGGTGCCTTTTGGAGGATTAAAAAATTATCTAAATAAAAGTTATCTAATATGTTTGTGCTTCACTTATGGTGAGTGATATTCTAGTATTGTCCCAGTGTGTTACTTTCCACTGTTTAGCTAATATGCTAATATGTGTGTCTGAGCATTGCCCCAGTACAGTTCATGTATGCAGTTTGCTTACTAAGCTTGTTACTGTTATCTACCTATCGAACATTCCACTTTCTTGTCCAAATATGGTAACTTCTGACCCCAACTGTTCTCAGTGAAAACACTAAGAATAAGGTTTCAAAGTCCTGAGTCCACAATTAAATGGTGACCATATGGATCTTTTATATATAGTCTAGGTTTGATGTCATCATGGGGCCACCAGGCAAGAGAATTGGGATGGAAATAGGAATTTTGTCCAAAGAGCGACCAGGCTCTACTCGACCATTTTATGCAAACTGTGCTTTACAGAAGTAACAATTAACAGAGGATAATACATTGCACCTTCTGTAAGCTCCTGGATTCAAAAGCCTCAAGAGCAGAGTAGATGGACTCCTCAGTTGTGCTGATACGCTTAGTTTCCTCCCTCACCCTTCTCTGAAACATCTTTAGCTCCTGAGGTGCAAAATCTCCTCCTTCACTGAACAGCCTGCAGGAGGAAAACACACTCATCTGGTGATGATCACTTTGTTTTGCTGAAGAGTCTGCTGCAGCTGCCGTTACCTGAAGGAGCTGAGGAGTTGTGCTGTTTTGTTTCTGCCCTCCTCCATTCTTATCATGACTGTCTGTCTGAAGTTGGTCAGCCAGTCCTGCGTTTCTTTGATGTGTCTATGCAGACAGTCCTGCAGGGTGGTGCTAGCAGCCTCCCAACTGCAGAGAAACATACCTGTGGTCAGTGTCTCGGTCTCACTAAGCTGACAGTCACATAAAGGTGCAGATAGACAGTTTTTACTGTTGACTGCTGCTGGCTGTTTGGATGTTGGCCTCAATGTTGGACAAAGTGACCATAAGCTCCATGTTCTTTTTCTTTATGGAGGCCTGCAGGTCTTGCAATTCCATCCTACAGGAGGTCAACAGGTCCAACACACCCTCAAAGTGGGTGTCCACATGCTGTCTGTGGAGCTGTAGCTCAGCTACGCACAAAGACACAGTTTGGTTAAGAGGTGTTTTCATTATTAACCTGTCATTATGCTTCTAGCTGCTTCTGTAAAAATAATATGGGAAGGACCACAGACTATTAATATAGATGGACATTGGTATTGGTAGTGACGTGCTAAGCAGATGCTACAGAAAGTGAATGACATTTTGTGACTTCAAGCATCTAACTTAACTGCTGGCAATGAGACGTATCCAGACAAGAGGTAATCTTTTCCCAAAGAAGCTGATTCTGAATACAATTTTGGATGTTGAACTTCCAGTGGGAGAAACAGTGGGTGGCTGTAGCTCAGGAGGTTGAGCAGGTCACCTACTGATCGGAAGGTTGGTGGTTCAATCCCTGGCTCCTCCAGTCTGCATGTCAAGTATCCTTGGGCAAGATACTAACCCCAAGTTGCTCTCCGATGCATCCATCAGGGTGAATGTAGTTAAAAAGCACTCAGTATAGAGAAAGTGTTTGGGTGAATGTGACATCTTGTCTAAAGTACTCCGGCTGGAGTAGAAAAGCACTATATAAGAATCAGTCCATTACCAATCAACTTTCTTACCTGGATTATTGAGCAGACAAGATAATCTTTTCTCAACTTCCATGCAAGCTACTAATGGGAGTGAAAGATATAATTGATTGAAATATGGCCTGGTATTAAATACTGTATGCTACAGGGTCACTTAGGCAACTGGAGCATTGAAGGACCACTAGCTGTTAGCTTCAAACAACTAGACTACTTCCAGGGTGGATGCAGTTTTAAACCTGTATTCTTTTCAGTGGCCAGCATGAGTGAGTCATTTAGTTGAAAAACAAAATCTTATACGAGGATAATAATAATTAACTGGCAAGGTCGGAAAACCTATTATGAGTTGCTTCAAAAAAAAATTTCACTGATGATTCTATAACTGCAGTTTTATTGTCGATTTATGTCAGTGGCTGTTAAAGTTAGACATTAGAGACATTTTAAAA
Organism: Pundamilia nyererei; assembly: GCF_000239375.1. Classification (NCBI taxonomy): domain Eukaryota; kingdom Metazoa; phylum Chordata; class Actinopteri; order Cichliformes; family Cichlidae; genus Pundamilia; species Pundamilia nyererei. The sequence continues at coordinate 689,939 of NW_005187568.1, forward strand.
TCATTTCTGAGTGGCAGCACTTGCTTGTAAAAGGAGTTGGTGTCTTTTAGCCTCATGCATTCAAGTCTGATTTCAAAACTTAAGATGTCAGTAGGAAAAACGTTGAAATCACTGTTTAAACCCATCTTTTATATCCATTCTGTGAATCATGATTACTAGCATGTGTTACAGCAAATTCTGTAACCTTTGACTAACTTTCACCAACATTTGTGCATTGTTTGTGTGTGTCTGTTACCCATGCGGGGCTCGTATATATGGGTCTTGATATGTCGGGGGCTCAGCTGCTGGAGTTGGAGCTCCTGCTCTGAGCGCACCGCCTCCTTCCTGTCTCTCATCATTGAAACCGCTAAACTGAGCACATTGTGGAAATGCTGCTCCAGGTGGTTCAAGAACAGAGTCCGGGACCTTGACACACAGACAGTCAGCCTTTGAGGTGGTGATCTTTCAACTGAGAGTGGAAATACAAGCGTGCGTGTGTGAGTACCTGCTCAGTGAGTCCAGGAGGAGGTCCACAGGAAATAAGCTCAGGTGTGTCTCCCACTCCAGGTTGACTGGCAGGTTGGGAGTGGAACATCTGAAGACAGGAGCTGAGTAGACCACATCTTTTGATGAGGTAAAGGTGACAGAGCTGCTGAAATCACAGATCTCCTTCAGGATGGACCCTGCCTGAAATGCGCGCGCGCGCGCACACACACACACACACACACACACACACACACACACACACACACACACACACACATTGATATTTTCTGGATCAATCATAAATTGATTATTGTTTATCATTAATTAGCATCACCTCAATTAGCCAATTTTGAGAGCTGTGTGAAGTTTCAGGACTTTCAATCTGCCAGCTGGTTTCTACACAAACAAATAAACATGTCAATACTAAATAAAACCAGTTTAAGTATCTGAGCATGAGTGTGAAAGAACAGACCCAGGTATGGGCTGGATCGGCCGCTAGATGGTTGGACAAGCTTTTCCAAATCCCCTGGACTCTGAGAAAAAAAGAGACATGACTTAAATTGATGATAACCTTTTTTAGAGGACAATGAGATGAAAAAGTCAGATGTGTTCAGATCGATGCAAACTATTTCAGGTTTCACTGTAATTGTGTTTCTGTGGTTACCGGCTACATGTAGTGAGTGAGGTCTGTCTGCTATGGTTACCGGTTGGTAGGTGTGACTCAGGTGGTAGAAGGAGCTGAGGTTCCTGCTGTAGGAGACAAGCTCCTCCAAACAGCACGACGGGTGAAGATTCAACAGGGTCCATTGATCAATGACAAATTGATTGCAACTGCACACACACACACACACACACACACACACACACTGAAAATTAGGACCTTTTATTCAAATTCACCTTTCTTCCTGCCCACACAACCTCTGTCCTTTTTACAGTTAAAGTTGTGGCTGTGTTCGCCTCCGGCCAATCAGACAAATGATCATGTTAAATAATCAGAGTTGGTCAGCTAAGCTTTGCGTTTTCATGATGTGATTGATTGTTCCCTGGGGAACTGTACAGACATTGCTTCCCTGCTATGGTCCAAGGCAAAATGTTAACAAACTGGGTGGGGATGTTGTGAATTTCAATATTTGTAATAAATTGGAGAGAAAATGAACTTTTATTTGGATTTTGCTTTGGGATTAGCCTTAGCTGGCACCCTGTAGTACCTGTGCTTAATCTGCTGCAAGTAACCGATAGTTTTGTCCAGAGATGTCTTCAGAGCATCCTCACTGCTCTCTTGACGGAGTCCTCCTAACAGGTCATCCATTTGCATCTTCCATTTCTGATAGAATAAGAGCAAGCATGTTGGAAAAGGGAACCTGTCGTGCTCTCTCTTGGGCAAAAGTGTGAAAACCACGTCGACCTGTGACGGTAACTTACCTGTATGTAATTTGTTAACATAAATCCTTTAAGGTGCTATTAAAAACTTTGCCCGCTTCCTGATTTCTTAGAGGTTTTTTTCTTCATATTTGTCACAATTACACGTTTCTGATCATCAAATAAATTCTTATATTAGACCAGTGGTTCCCAAACTTTTTTTACTTACTTTTTGTTTACATGAGATGAATTGCAGAATGGCAGATTGAGAGAAAATACTGTAAATCTTACTATCTTCAGGTTTTACACTCTTACATATACACACGCAGTTACTGTCCCTCCATTTAGAAAGGCAGAGGCATCATGGTGGAATTATTTTACGTGTAGTTGATTTTTTCCTGGGTAATAATATTCAACATTGCTATCAATACATTTTTCAAAAAATGCCTCTCTGTGCAAAATGGGTTCAAAAACATAAACAACTGTGGGATACTGTTTGTCCGTAATTTGGACAGGGGGAGTAAATTATGGCAGGATCAGCCTGATATTATTTGTATCCCACTGTAACTTTACTGTATAAAGAGCTAACATGTCCAAAATGTCAGAAGTAGTTAGTTATCACAAGTTTGTGAACTAAAAATCAAGAATGTGGGATACTGTTTGTCTGTGATTTGGAGAGTCCGGCGCCTGCTCCTGACGCAGGGAAAACCAATTCTGCAGGGGAGACCTACCTTGGCACTTGTGCAGGTGAAGCCAAAGGGAAGATATGCTTCACCATATTTTCTAGTCTTTGGCTTGGAAGGAAGTTGGTTTAGAAACATATTTAGCGATGCCTCATCTCCTGCTTTGCGTTTGTGTGGGAGCCCCGTCGAAAACCTGTCCATTATGCTAGCAGTGTCCAAGCATTCTTTTTTTTTACTACTTGATTGTGTTTGTTGTTTTTATTTGACTTACCTGCTTGTGTTTTATTGCAACTCACTTGTAAGTGCTGCTGCTGTGAGCATCTGAGATCATTCAGGTCTTGTTGTAGTTTTTCATCTCTCCTCTCTAATCTTTGGCAATGTGTCTCCCACAGCAATGCTGCTGCTCGCATGACAACAAATACACTCCTACTTAGACTGAAAGCATGACGGGCCACAGAGTCACTGCTCACCTGCAGACAGACAAGCAGAAAGCATGAACACGTGGATGCTCTGATACAGTGCACAGAAACAGTCTGAGGCAGGTTTACGTGACTGACATCTAAAGCGGCCAGCTGCTCTTCATCCTGACTCTGCTGTGCTCCAATCACTGTGAGAAGCTGTGAGTTGATGATGTCATTCACTTCCTCTTCTGACAATTCCAAAGATGAGAGGACTTCCTGTAGGATGACAGGTTAAAATTGCAGGCCTGTATGCTGGAATGTAATCATTGCTACAATGATGTAGCTGCAGACAGCAGTCAGCTATTAACTAAAGGTATTTGAAAGCTGCTACATCAGAGCTAACCAAGCGCATTTACCTTACAGCGCTCCACCTCCGCCAGCCGATTCTGCCATGTCTGTTCAAAGCAGCAACGCAGCTGATGGAGAAGCTCAGTGTGGAAATGCTCTGAACACACAAATACAAACCTACATTTATCATCACCATAGTATAACTCAGACTTGTGCTTCTGCCAATTTACCACAAGCAGGATAACAGATGATTTGGATGACTTGGTAACATAGCTGCTTCATGAAGGTGATACAGTGATGTTTTCTGCTGTTCAAATAGTGATTTAAGTTTGTAAAGTGAAACTCATACTGTATCAGTAGTAGTGACTCCAGAGGACAGTTACCAATTTGCTGATTGACATCTGTTAGTTGGTCAAACCAATCAGACACCAAAGCTTTGGAGCAGGTGGGTGGGACCAGAGAGCTGAAACACAAAGAGAATATGTGACTTGACAAGAAGAACAAGGGGTGAAAACAAAAGAAATTACACTGAAACTGGACTGACTGGATCTCCAGGCAATGAAAAGATTATGATTTATGTTTGTTTATTTTTACCTGATCTTACCTGATCTTGTTAATGATGTCACGGCGCCGTTCAGTCAGATCTTGCTGGGTTAGTTTTATCTGCTGAACTGAGGCCAGCTGCTGATCCTCATTCCTGCTGCAGAGACCTCTACGACACAAATACTACTGATTATCAGCCAGTTCAAAAACTTACCATGGTATACAATTTGGAGTGATGCCTGATCTTTCAGTTGTAGGACTGACTGTCACAGCAGTTCTGAAACTGACCACAAATATAGAAAAATATTAGGAAATAAAAGCCCCCCAACTTGTCCAGGGTCTGGGAGTTAAAAAATTAAAGCTGCAGACATTACCTCAATGTCAGTTTGAGATAGTGTCCTTGTTAGACAAATGTTAGGCAAATTGGTCCTTGGTGAGTGGCCAAATAAAGAGTGATTCAGTCAACACCTATGGACAGAAGAAAATCAAGGTACCAGTGTACCATGTAGGGTTGCCCACCCCTGTAGCCAGGCCTCCAGACAGAGCTGTAAGAAGAGTGTCCGGTGGTGAGGTTCACCTTTAGTTCTTAAAGGCTTTGGATGTTGTAGGGCTGTCTTGGTTGACATGCACCTGCAACATTGCGTGGAGATCTGGGGCCATGCCTATGGATCGGCAGACTGTGGTTGTGATTCCCATCTTTGAGAAGGGGGACTGGAGGGTGTCCTCTAACTACGGGGGGATAATACTCATCAGCCTCTCTAGAAAGGTCTATGCCAGGGCACTGGAAAGGAAAGTTCATTCATTCATCAATTCTCTGATACAGGAGGAACAATGTGGTTTTCATCCTGGACCCAGAACATACAACCAACTCTTTATCATCTTAAGGAGCTATGTGGGAGTTTGCCCAACCAATCTACATGGGTGAAGTGATCTGGGAACATTCCACTGTAAAGAGGCTGCAGGGCAGACTCAGGACACGCTGGAGAAATGATATCTCTGGATATAATGGATGGATGGATGAATGGATGGAATGGATGACAGTGTAAAGATAGTTATTTAAACATTTAACCCTGAAATGTCTCACAGTCTCTCAGTTTTCTTCATGATGAAATTACGGAAAATGTTCTGGTATCTGATTACCCAGACTGCCCTGTATTTATAATAAGTTAAATGTACTAATATTGTCAGCCACTTTTTGCCACCCCTTCTTTTTTGTTTTCGTTGCTTTGGTGACAATGCCTGTAGTCTAAATCCCAGTCCTCCCCTAACAGGAATTCTTGCTTGCTGAGGAGAATCTTCGTGCCCTGCCATTATTGATATATTCTGTAGTTAATGACTTCTAGAGTCATAAGAGGAGTTATTTTGGATTACCAAACTCAGCAATTCCAATCTAATTCTCTTCTGACTTTGGGAAAATGAACAAAGTGGATTAGAGTGTTGAACAAGCTAATCCTGAATCTTTTAAGCTTCTGGCTTCTTTAACTCACATCAACGTATAACATGGTGCTCCACTCACCTGAACTGATCTACAATTCTGTGGACTCTTTTCCTTCTCCAGTGACTCAGACAGTCCTCCCAGTGCCAACGAAGGATCGACTCCTTATGTAGATTTTCCTCCTGGAGGAGCAGCAGCAGTCGGGCAATGCTGCGACGGTTTGCTAGCATAGACTGATTCAGCATCTGAGACAAACAGAGATATAGAAGTGCAATTTATCATTTTATGTAGGTTAGAGGTCAGATGAGAGGTCACAGTGACTTACTGTAGCTTCAGTGTGGATCAGCCTGTGGATGTCAGATGGATGCAGGAAACTGATCTGCTCCAACACACGGTAGTACTTCCTGATAATAGCTCTGATCTATGAGAAAAAGAAAAATACATTGACTGAACTGCTCTTTTTCTAGAATGATTATACAGCATGTACATCATTTAATGTCTTAAACAAACAGGAAGTGGTCCACAAGTTTGAATTTTGGTTTGGTTTTTCTCCACAGCTGCTCAGCAGTATACACACTGGCTGTTCTATTATTCTATCCACTTTGTGTACCAGTACCACTGAGGGCAAACCAGCCCCAGAGAATCAAACTACCACCACCATCAATGACAGCTGATAAAGTGTTCTTAGGATTGAAAGCCTCACTTTTACTACTCATCATGCCATCGTGGCCAAATAGTTCAATCTTTGTCTCTGACCATAAAACCTTTCTCTTGGGGACATTTGGCTACTCCACATGAGCAGCTGCAAATTTCAGCCAAGATTCAAAGCGTCTGTTAAAGAGCAGGGCCTTCTTTCGTGATCAGCACACTATTATTACATGAAGATGTAAAACCCGGTTTTAAATCATTTTCCTCTTGTCTCAGGGTGATAGTTTGGGTCTTCTTCCAGACCTTGTTAAAGTCGTGGCACATCTGAACAATTGTTTGAACTGATCATCTTAATATGTGCTCCAATGACTCCAAGAGACCTTCCCAACTTGTGTAAATGTACAATTCATAGATCAACCACTTCTTTACAAGGCTGTAAATGTAGAACCTTCAGCAGCACTTATTAAAAGACTTAAGTGAGTCTATGTATATATTTAAGCTTGTATCCATACTTGTGTCAATATTTGGATTAGTTAAAATCCAAAACAAATTTAAACTTGTGGACCCAATTTCTGTTTTTAAGACATCAAAGCTGTTGTATAGTCCTTCCACCATAGGAAAAAAATAGTTTAAAGAAATGTATTATGAAGATTTTAAGTATACTTCTGACCACAGCTGTACAGTACTGCCCTCTATTGTTCAACCACTGACTGTGGGTGTCAAATGGTTTCTTTGGGTAAAATTTTAAAAGTGTCAGTGACGCTCAGTCTGACCTGGTCAGTACGTTGTTTTTCAGTTTCAGTCAGTTTGAGGTTAAGTTCTACGATAGTGGTCTTCTTCAGCTTCACGTCTTCCTCTACCTTCTTCCAAAGACCGTGGATCTCCTGCACACACATGAAATTAACACTCTCAAAACCAATCACATTTCTCCAGCCCATAAGATATTATTTTCACACTCCACCAACCACACCAAGTCTAATTATTCTGAAGGTTTGGCGATTTTTAAAAAAAATCACAAGCTTCATCAGGCTGCAGGTTTAAAACTGTATTTGATCTTCTAAACTTTATGTCATGTGTACCTGCATACTGACATCTTCCAGATCTTCCAGCTGATTCATTCTGACTTTCAGGGTGTCCAATCTGAGATCCACCTCCTGCAGACTGGACAATAGCTCCTGACTGATGGCCTTCACCTGAGTCTCACACACCTGACAAAATGACAGACAGTGGCCAATAATTTCACACAGAGTATGTATTGTGACACCACAGCATGTATTGCCCTCAGGTGCAGTGTAACTACGATGCATTGTACCTGAGACAGCTGGCTCAGGTCTGAATCCAGCTGTTTGAGAGCCTCTTGATGTTTTTGAATTTTTTTCTCTGTCAGACGTTCAATGATGTCAGAGCTGGGATGATCAACAACTAAAATAAAGAGAGAAGCTTCTGACTGTGATGTGAACATTGACATTTTAACTTAATGTTTCTGTTAGATTAGCTGATCTAGCTGCAAACATTCAGGTCTGAAAAATGAAGTGCCAAAAACCCCACCCTGTAGTCTCTCTTCCTGTCCAGAAACAATTAAATCCCAGCTTTATAGTAGTAAAAAGCTTTTTTAAATGTTACAAAAAATTGCTTTGCCCTCTGTGAATAGTAACCTGGGCCTGCTGGGGGCTCAGCTTTGGTTGTGTTAAGGAATGGTGGGCAATGAGACGCCATGCATTCTAAAAAAGGTAAAAACAACAAGTGAACACAAGTAAACCTAGATCCATTGTCCACCCTGTATGTAGCCATGACTGCACATGACTTGACAGCACAGTTTTGGGCGAGTGGCACCCCAGACCCACTTTAGCTACGACCCTGTTGTATTGCATTTCTGTTGTAGAAGTAAAAGCACCACTAACCCACGGCATCTGGAAGTCTGCCGACATCATCTATGACATCATCATCATCATCATTGTGTTCCGCCTGCTGCCTTCTACAAAAGGAAAAAACACAACATGTTTTGAGAGAGTGGATGCAGTACAGATATGTAACAGTGGTGTGTGTCTCTGTCCACCTGCTGGCTGTGCTGCAGTGTGTGTTGCTGTCCACAGCAGACAGACAATTTGTCCCGGTGTCTCTGCGTCCGGCTAGAAGAGATCTGGACAGCTGAGCCTGAAACACATGAGAACAAGAAACAGCTCAGTCACTGCTGCAACAGAACATGTCAGCCCTCGTCAGACATCTTGAGTTCTGCTGATCAGTGAGCCCATGTTGTCAGTTTTACTCTTCAAGGAAGAAGGAAGGAAACAGTGAAGTGGTTCTGTATGAACACAGGAGGACGTGTGCACAGTCAGACTGTACACACCTCCTGCGCTCACAGTGCTCCTACTGCAGCATCAAATCCCACTGCTTGAGGCCTCTGTTTGTGATTTCTTACTGGGAAGGAGTCAGTAAGGTTTGTTTACCTCTGCTCCATGATTCAAAGTATGAAAGTGTCAGCTTTTTCTAAAACATGCTTAACCCTCATCAAATCAATGCATGCATGCAAAATCAGTAATTAATGCAACAAGCAGCACACTTCAATCATTATGTTCATATCTTTTCTTTTTGCAGTCTGCAGTTCATGGGGCAGTTATCAATGGTCAATGGTAATTTTATTGTCCCCAATGGGAAATTGATTTGCAGTCTGTCCGTACACAGAGAGACAAAAACAAACAAACACCACAGCCCAAATTTTATCATCAACAAAGTGCAATGTGCAACGCCAACAAGCCTTATGGTTTAGTGTTGCTATGGCTGTAAATGTGTACTTCGGTGACTCCCAAATGCTCTGTGCTAATGAGAATTTCTTTTTCAAGTTTATGTATAATATTTAAAATGTAAAACTTAACCAGATATGGAGGGAAGAGTGAGTTCAATCTTCCCTCCATATCTGGTTCAGGCAGGCAGCTGGAGCTCTGCAGCATCATTCACCAGTGTTGGTCAAGTTACTTTGAAAAAAGTAATCAGTAACTAATTACTGATTACTTCCCCCCCAAAAAGTAATCCCATTACTTCAGTGATTACTTATTTTCAAAAGTAATTAGTTACTTAGTTACTAGTTACTTTTTAAAAACATGATTTACAACCTGAATAGGTGATAAAGCAATAGATCTTTCAGCCCTATTCTACTTTCTGCATAATCCATCATGTAAAATATAATCAAATGGAAAAAGTCCATCCATCCATTCGCTACCGCTTATCCTTTTCAGGGTCACGGGGGGCGCTGGAGCCAATCCCAGCTGTCATAGGGCGAGAGGCAGGGTACACCCTGGACAGGTCGCCAGTCTGTCGCAGGGCTAACACACAAGGACAGCCCCACTCCAATGGCGGGTTGAGTTTGTCAGGACAAATGTGTAAATGACTGGTAGACCGAATTATATATATTGTATTAGTTTTTCGTTTACATGTCTCAGACTGCTTATTGTGTTTGTTTTTTTGTTTTGTTTTGTTTTTTCTCTGTGTTGTTGTTGTGGTAATTGTTTTTGTCTTTTGTTGTCTTTTTTTGTTTGTTTGTTTTTTGTATAAAGGAAAAAGTAAATAAAGATATGATGAAGAAAGAAAACCTGGATGGCCTCAAATTTTCTTACCTTCAACGAGGATAAAACTGTGGTAATTGTTTTTGGACCAAGCTGTAATTTCAATGCCCCAGATTTGGAATTATGTAACCTAACATGTGCTAACATGTTCTTGGATAGCATACTTACATTCAAGAAACAAATTAATTCAGTTGTCCAGCGGTCCTTTTTTAAATTAAGGCTCCGATCCAAAGTGAGATCTTTTTTATCCTTTAGAAACTTGGAACGAGCAATTCATGCGTTTGTTTTATCTCAAAACATTAAGGCCAGGGCTGCCCTTTGTCTCCGGTTCTGTTCATAATTTTTATGGACAGGATTTCTAAGCGCAGCCAAGTGGCGGAGGGCTTTCGCTATGGTGGCCTCAGAATCTCATCTCTGCTTTTTGCAGATGATGTGGTTCTGTTGGCTTCATCGGGTGAGGGCCTCCAGCTCGCACTGGAACGGTTCGCAGCCGAGTGTGAAGCAGCGGGAATGAGGATCAGCACCTCCAAATCTGAGGCCATGGTTCTCAGCCGGAAAAGGGTGGAGTGCCCACTCCGGGTCGGGGATGAGTTCCTGCCCCAAGTGGAGGAGTTCAAGTATCTCGGGGTCTTGTTCGCGAGTGATGGGAGAAGGGAGCCGGAGATCGACAGACGGATTGGGGCTGCAGCTGCAGTAATGCGGACGCTGCACCGGTCCATCGTGGTGAAGAGGGAGCTGAGTGTAAAAGCGAAGCTCTCAATTTACCGGTCGATCTACGTCCCTACCCTCACCTATGGCCACGAGCTGTGGGTAGTGATCGAAAGAACGAGATCGCGGATACGAGCGGCAGAAATGAGCTTCCTCCGAAGGGTGGCTGGCCTCTCCCTTAGAGACAGGGTGAGAAGTTCGGCCATCCGGGAGGGGCTCGGAGTAGAGCAGCTGCAGCTCCACATCGAAAGGAGCCAGCTGAGGTGGTTCGGGCATCTGACAAGGATGCCCCCTGGGCGCCTCCTGGGTGAGGTGTTCCAGGCATGTCCCACCGGGAGGAGGCCCGGGAGAGATTATATCTCTCGGCTGGCCTGGGAACGCCTTGGTATTCCCCCGGATAAACTGGAGGAGGTGGCTGGGGAGAGGGAGGTCTGGGCCTCTTTGCTTAGGCTGCTGCCCCCGCGACCCAGCCTCGGATAAAGCGGATGAGGATGGATGGATGGATGGGTTTTATCTCAATTGGATTACTGCAATTCACTATACTGTATGTGGGTGTCAGTCAGTCCAGCTTGGCCCGGCTCCAACTTGTACAGAATGCTGCAGCTCGCCTTTTGACTCGTGTGAAGAAACACCAACATATTACTCCGGTGCTTGCTTCCCTTCATTGGCTTCCAGTACGTTTTAGAATTAAATTCAAAATCTTACTTTCGACTTATAAAGTGCTAAATGGCCAGGCACCGGACTTTTTGTCTGACCTATTGCAGGTTTATACGCCCTCTAGTGCCCTTCGATCAAGCCATCACCTGCTCCTTACCTTACATAAGTCTAGGATGGTTCATAGAGGAGATCGGGCACCGATTGTGGCACCGAAAATGTGGGATGATCTACCTCCCCACATTAGAAAGGCCCCAACTGTTACTCTTTTTAAATCGCATCTTAAAACATTTTTTTTTACTCTGGCTTTCGAAACTGTATGAGAGTTACCAATTATTTTATCCTCATTTTCTTTTAATTTTCTTACCTGTTGTTGTTGTTGTTAATGTCATTGTTTAATTGTTATTTTGTACAGCACTTTGGTCAACTCCCTGTTGTTTTTAAATGTGCTTTATAAATAAATAAATGAAAATGAAATCTCTTTGTTGCGGCGTTCAGGTAAAGTGTGACCTCAAACCCACCTGAGCGTCGAACAGCTGCCGGTAAACTTCCCCGCTTGGAACCGCGGTGCTCTCACACATGACGATGAGGCTTGCTGCAATCTTCAGTCCAGGCTGACAGTAACACTGTTTAATAACCTTTCTTTCTGTTGTCACACACACTAAACCATGTACCTGCTCGGGCTGAGCGTTTTTCCCGTCACCATGACAATGTAACTTGGACGAAAGCTGTGTGGCGTTCAGGGTCAACGGGAAAAATGTGCATTCTGTTTGCAGTTCCAAGAAATCAAACTTTTCTTACATTTTTACCACTTTCCTGGTGTGAAGGAGTAAAAAGAAGGTAAAACGCAAGTAGCACCGAAGCACCTAAAGCCAGTATGGACAACCAAAGCGATAGACCGAGAAAAACACAGCTTTAGTTATTTGGGCCAACTGTCCCTTTAAATAAACATTGTCATAAACGGAAGCACCGCGACCTCGTCCATGTGTCGAGATGGTTCCTCAAACTGCAGTAAAACAGTAAAGTCCTAACATCCAGTTTGAGGTTCCTCAAAGAGCTCAGCTCCAGTTGACCTTTTCTTCAGACTGTGTCACTCATCAGTTCTGTATTTCATTTTTTTTTTTCACATTTATGTAAATTATTTGAAAATTGCTAGAAAGCAAACCTACTGTAGCTGAAATACTACATGCTGTAGTTATTACTGTTCCAAAATGTAGCTGAAAGTGAACATAAAAAGCTGGAGAGTAAACTTTGCTGGTCTCCAAAACCAGAGAGTGAAAAACAAAAGATCCTCTGACCCTCCACACCATGGAATTGTGAAGAAAACACCTCCGATGACCTCTTGAGGCTGGCTCCAGAAGCGAGTCATACAGACTCCTGTTAAAATTAGGAGCTGTAAAGCGGAGCAGGAGCCTTACTGTCAGATATCCTGAGGTGGAGGAGATTCACTCTATCAGGAGAGATCAGGAGCTCTGAAGAAAATATTGGATCACCTGTCAAAATCTGAAAATTCATCAGCAATAGAAGAAAACTGAAAAATCAGTGCAAGAGCTGATCATATTCTCTCCCTCAGTGATTAACTGTGCTTTATTGAACATTTGCTGCTAATTAAATAGAAAAATTAATCTTCTTGATTGATTAAATACTGAAAAAAGACAAAAATATGTTCTTCTGGGCAAAACAAAACAAAGTTTTATCCTGATTCTAATAATTTAACATCCACAACACTTCATACAAAAATCAAACTTTTAAGAAATTAAATAGGAATAACAAGAAACAGAGTTTTGAAAAATGTTTTATGACATCAAGCTCAATTTATAAATTCTTTAAATCCCACAGTAAAATGAATTTTAACAAAGTTCTTAAATCAAACTTCACAAAAACGAAATCAGATTATTTTGGTTGCCTGTTCTGCTCATGCTTGGCTCTATGTTTTTATTCTGGGTTTCCACTACAAGATCACCTTTTTTTTGTTTAATTTTATTTAAATTCTTCCTTCTCAAAAAGACTGAGCCTCCCTGTTTCAACGGCTTCTGGAGGCCTGCTGAAGAGCAGCGCCTGTGCTGATGATCTGTACTGTCTGTAGTTTGTAGGCATTCTGTACCTGCGGCAGGTTATTATATAAATACATTTGTGACAAGCTGACATCAGTTTGTGATGGAAGCCAGAAAAAGAAAAAGAAAAAAGGAAGCTGAAAACATAATCCAGAACTTTGGCTCGCAGGCATTACTTCTACACATCACTGTCATTATTTGAAACTTTTATCATGTTCATAATAAAGACAAGCCACACTGTAAATTACATATAGACAGAAGTAAAGAAGAAAAATCAGATTATGTACACTGCAACAAAAGTCATCAATAAAAAAATATGGGTTATTGGGGTGTTTGAATGCCATGGAAAGTGACATTCAGACAAAAAAAAAGAAAAATAAACATTGTTAATAAATAATACCTATTTAATTTACCTTCAGTACCTAATTATTCAAAGTTAATTGTAATTTTTAATTAAGAATTTTTAAAAGCCATTAGTAAAGTTTTAATTGGTTTTATAATGTCAATAATTTGTGTTTAAAATAATGGTAATGATATCAATTATAATTTTATAGCATTTATGTTGCATTATGTATTCAATCATAGCAGATAAGACACGCTAACTGCATTTTGCAGACATAATGATTTTGGTGTCCAGCAACATTCATCAAAATAGTAAAGTGAGACCAGTTTCAATTTCAAATCATTATATTTTAAACCAGGATCTCTCCCTAAAGCTAGTGAAAGAAACAAGAACAAAAACAACAACCTCCAGGTTCACAGCCGCTGATGTCAAGCCTACTTATACAAAGTAAATACTGTATACTAAGCATCGCTTCATTATTTATAATAACAATTCAATTAATATGTAGCAAAGTCTAAATGAAGTATCAGAGTCTGGAATCTGAGATTTTCTCCGGCTTCCAGGTAGCACTTTTTGTATTGAACAAAACAAATCATTTCGACAAACACTGCAAGTTTCCTGATTTCAGAGCATGAAATGTTACAGTGAAAAAATTAACTTCTAGGTGAAGAAAAAGCCAACTTCAGATTCAATTGGAAACTGAAAGCTCTGTCAATTTTTAGAAATCTGAGCAGATTTGGATCCACTGTTTGGTCATGGTCTGGTCTTTCTGTGCTTTTCCTGAGTTGAAATCTTATTTAGCAGGCGGAGAGTTCTTTTTGTCTTTGGGATCGTATCTCAGAGAGCAATGGCATGTAAAGTTAAAGCTTTCATGCTTTAACTTGGAAAGATTATTTAAAATAACTAGAAACCATAGGATGTACAACTTTACATCTCTGCATCAACCCAACATACCGCATCTTCTCATCGCTCTTCTCACTGATCACATAACTACATACATCATAGACACTAGTTTAACTAGTGTGCTACCAGAAACAGTGCCAGTGCAGAGCCAATTCTGACTTGGTGAAAATCATGGCAGACCGAATCTGTAAGCTGCATTTGCCCTTCCCATAGTCACCAGCAGCAGTGGTTTCAACTTTGGACACAACAATTTTGTTAGGAACAAAGTTTTTAGCATCAGTAAGAGTCATTTCTTGTGGAATTGTCAACTATGGGAAAAGCAATAAATGTGTCCATTCCATAGACTGTATGTTAAAGTTGGACAAATCTTCATGAAAGTGCCTGAATTATTTCTAATGGCCAGGAGGGGGCGACTTCTCTGGTTGCAAAAAGACTTCCAGTTGTGTAAAAATCAATAAGAAAATCACAAGTTGTCAGCCAATGAGCACGTGGCATTTGTTTTTGTGGGGTTTTTTTCATCAAAATGCTCAGTTGAAGGCTTCACCAACCTAGAAGTGATGTCTCATTGGGTGCATCCATCTTCTACACCAGGTGAAAGCACCTTCTGTTTTGATACACCTTAACTGTGGAATATCCCACCTCGTTATATCATAATTATGATCTCTGTCAATGATTTTAAAGGAAAATTTCCCGCGTTTAATGTGAAATATTAATACATATATTATAGTTATAAGGGGAATCCAGAAAAGTGTCTAGAAGTGACATGACCACCAGGGATAATAGAAAGTCAATGGAATTAAGTTATGTCAAGATGAAATGACCTTTGGCGATGCGAAGTGGGCGGGTCTGAGTTAAACTTTTCTCAACTTCAAGCTGAGCGTTTTAAATGACTGCCGGTGAATCCAAAGATGCTGCTAATTCACAAATGAAAGGGTGGTAAACACCTCAGCGACGTACCTAAGCAGCTTGAAGCTGGAACGTCTACTCGTGACCAATCGTCTGCTACAAAATTTCTACATACTGCTTCCTCTGTCAACTCCCCTTAGGGCCAGATTTTCTAACGGTCTGCAGCAGCACAAAACCCTCATCAGGTTGTGCTGCTCTTGGTTCATTTCTCATTACTGAAATAAACTGGCTGGATCTAGTTTTTAAATGAGCGACGTTAACAAGTGAGATGCAGAATTTCCTCTCCCATCTCTGCACTTTTGCAAATGCAGCATCACACAATCTTGCATCCTTCCGTAAATCTGGCCTTCAGTTTTTAGGTTGACAGTTGTGATGTATTGTTGCTATTAAGTTTACATTTCTTTTCTTTAAGTCCCATTAGGAATTCTTGGGTTAAAAATAAACAGCTATATGTTGTCTTAATTTGTCTGAAGTAAAACTTAAATGCTGCTTCTTAGAGTTGTTTTGGTGTTGCCATATGGAGCACTTTGAGCTGCAGGTTGGTAAAAATATGCCATGCATTTAACATTAAATACATTCATGGCGTCACATCAGTCAGAGTCGGTGATGTCGCTGCTGTCGTCGAGGTTACAGGCTATATATTCTGTACTGTTGAGCTTTGACCTGAGGGCTCGCTTCCTGTTGGAAATAAGAACACAGTCATACTCACACTGTATGCATGTACAGATGTATAGAAATAAAGTTTTAAAAAGCCAGTACTAACCTGCGGTAAACAAAGTTTGAACGACCTCTAAAACAGACTTCTGCTTGCTCCTCCTCCTGTAGACGAACAGACAGGCTTTGAAGTCTCTTCCAAACACCATGAGTTAAATTAGCAGTGTGAATAAGGCACGTAGAAATTACCCATGATGCAGTATTACTGGATTTGAAGCCAGGCTCGACGATTTCTCCTGAAGAGTCATTCTGCTGCCGCTGAGCCTCGTCGTTCTCCCCCGACGTCCCGCTGCGAACCTCCTCACTGCTGCCTGTTCACACAAAACCACTGCACGTGACATCACCTCACATTACCCCGTGTCATCTCATCACATGACATGACTGACCTTTAGCGGTGCTCTTTGGAGGCTCCTCCTCTTCCTCGCTGCTCACACTCCTTTCACACTGAGGACAGAAGCCGGTGTTATTACCTCAATACTTCACCTTCATAAAATCCCTCCTCCTCCAGCTCCTCCAGCTGCTCCTCACCTGATGAGAGTTGGAAGTGATTCTGCGGAGGCGTGTCATCAGCTGTAGCCCCTCCCCCTGTGACCTCAGCAGCAGAAGCTCCAGCCTGTCTATTTGCTCAGTCAGCTTTCTGACCTGCTCCCTGTACTGGTCTTTCTCCTGCAGGAGTACCCGTGCCTCCTCATGCTTCTCTGACTGCGATGACAGCGCCTGAAGAACAGACCAGAGTTAACACCCACCAACATTCTGCCCCACCTCCCGTTCTTAACCCTTCTCCTTCTCAGGCTCCTCACCTTTTCTCTCTCCCTGATCACCTCTTCCAGCTGTCTCAGGGTTTGCTTGTTTTGTTGACGGTAGATCTTGGCATCTCCTTTCAGCTGAGCACAGCGCAGTTCCAGTTCCTCTTTCTCCTCCAAAGTCTGAAAACAAACACATTCAGGCTTGCAAAACCAAGAATGAGATTCATACACACACACATACAGCCTCCAGCAGTTGCACTTGATAGCTGACACATGACACACTCGAGGGATTCACATCAAATAGAAGCATGCATGTGGATTTCCTGCTACTCTTTGCCCCAATAAAACATCCTTTTACTGTGGCATGAGCAATGCTGCTGCTCAGAAACACCATGGTGCACATTCACTACTAACTAAACTCAACCTAAAACCACATATCGCTGAAAATATGACAAAAGTAATGATTCATCACAAGGAACATCTCAGAGATTACACTTATCTTGAAACGTATCCTCCAGTTTATCCGGGGGAACACCAAGGCATTCCCAGGCCAGCTGAGAGATATAATCTCGACAGCGTGTCCTGGGTCTGCCCTGGGGCCTCCTCCCGGTGGGACATGCTCGGAAAACCTCGCACAGGAGGCGCCCAGGGGGCATCCTTGTCAAATGCCCGAACCACCTCAACTGGCTCATTTTGATGTGGAGGAGCAGCAAGTCTACTCTGAGCCCATCCCGAATGGCCGAACTTCTCATCCTCTCTAAGGGAGAGGCCAGCCACCCTTCAGAGGAAGCCCATTTCCGCCACTTGTATTCGCGATCTCGTTCTTTCGGTCACTACCCACAGCTCATGACCACACTCCACCCTCTAATCCAAATATGGTCACTTAAGGGTTCCAGAAAACTAAATGGAATCAGCCAAAATGCTAATATTACATGTGATACATTCTACAATTTAAATTTCCCTGAATGCATCATATTTATTTGCTTAAAGGGAGCGGCTTTGCATTCTGTTAGCCATGTGCTATAGTCTTGTTTGAAACTACCGGTGCTCCTCACCCTGGCTCTCTGCTCCTCTGTTTTGTGGAGTTCTCTCCTCAGTCTGAACACAGTGGAGAGGAGGTTCATCATAGGAGCTTTGCTCTCCTGCTTCTCCTGCTGCTGCTGCTGCTGCTTTGGTGCCTCCTCCTTCTTCTCCTGCTTTTTCTCCTCCTGTTTCTCCTCTTTCAGCTCCTCCACTTTATCCGGGTGGAAAAAGGTCTCAGTGGGCAAAGCTAGACTCTTGCTCTGAAATACACAAGTTAACACGTTAATCTAAGTGGTGTTTTTTAACCTTTAAACAGTTTTTAAGCTCTGCAAAAAGAACCGAAGTGTAGTCTGGGATAAGAGGTGTGCAAAATACTTTTCACTACTAATCAGTTCATGTGGGATAACACATGAAAGGTGTTTGAATTGTTTGTTAAAGTGTAGCTGTGAAAACTGCCTTTAAAACCAAGTCCAGTGCAACAAAATTGTAGTGAAAAGCAGATTCTAGGCAAAGCAGCAGAAACAGTCATGTGAAAGTTTTGGTCTTCACCAAACATTGCTCAGTGTGCTACGGCCGAACATCTCCACTTTGGTTGTTTCTATCCACAGGATGTGGTTGTGGTTTCTTCACATGCAACCTTGGAAACCTAAGCTGTGCTGCCATGCTTTCTCGTGGCAACCCTTCCAAACAAGCATTCATATTCAGTCTTTTTTTCTCATTGTATAGTCATGAATTTTGATATTTTCTTAGCTTTTCACAGGACTGCAAAGCCATGTGAAATCTTCCTCTTTCATGTGGCTGTAGTTATGTAATGTAACCTGCAGGTATGAGCTCAAACTAAAAACACTCAACAGTCAAAGCTGAATAATTCATACATAGCTGTAGTGAGGGTCAGATAAAAGGTAAAAGGGTGTGTGTTAGATATCCAGTACCACCTGGAGTGGTCTCAGTGTTCGTCGCCTCAGCAGTCGAGTCTGGTTTTCTGCTCGCATCACTGTGTGTTTCAGGCGCTCTACCTACACACATAGAGGTCAGAGGTCAGGCTCTATCTCTGTTTTTTTTTTTTTTTT
>NW_005187568.1:708768-719457 GCF_000239375.1 Pundamilia nyererei
CCTGCACATGTGATGTGACAATAAAAGTGATTTGATTTGATTTGATTTGTACGGGTCAGCAGCATGTCAGATGGACACACGTTAGCTGACCTCTATCTGCAGATCTCTGTTGGCCAGCAGGGCGTTGCTCTTCTCCTGGTTCAGACTGTTGATGTCAGCCATCAGACTGTAGTTGTGATCTCTGAGCTGCTTGACCTCCTCACTCAGCCGCTCCCGTTCATCTCGCACCTTCTGCACGCGCTCAGTCAGCTTTTTCAGCTCACGGTCTTTCAGCTGCTGCTGGCGAGACCACACCTCCTGAAGACAAGCGCAAGAGAGAACACAGCGATTGAACATTACGTTTTTTGTGTAATTTCCATCTCGCTCTGTTCCTCAGTAACCGTGTGGCTGAACCAACCTGATCCTTGGCAGCAGAGCAGGCCTGCTGGCGGCGCCTCCGCTCATCCTGCAGTGCCCTCTGCAGGCGGCTGAGCTCCGACATCAAGAACTGAGTGAGACCCGATTCTCCTGCAGTGTCTGAACACGCAATACACAGCTGATCAGAATCAATTTATAATCAGTACATGAAAATATCTGAACAGGCAAACAGTCAGGAAGACAGACCAATCAGGATGCTGAAGGTCTTGTTGGGTTCCTTCCCAGTGATCCGGCTATACAGTTGAGGATAATCCAGTTCCAGACTCTCCAGGAAAGCTGTGTAACCTTTGACTCCCGTTCGCTGCAAAATGTCCAGTAGGGCCCCTACAGATTAAAGGTTACAACAAAGGTCAGCGGATGCAAGACTCATTACGCTGATATATAATGGTGCTATCTATATAGGGACACCAAGGGTCAGCGAGTCACTGCGACCGTTTTGGCCACGTTGACATGTATAAGAACAACAACGGCAACCAAACACTTCTTTAAACATGAACGGGGCATAATCTAAGTGAGTATGGTCTGACTTCTGTGACTCAGATGTCACCATGAATATCTATATTTGGTGAGGTTATGCGCACTCTGTTGTTTTCTTTTTGGTTGTTTTTTTCTAATTAATTTTTGTTCATGATGACCTAACCGATTAAGTAAATGCTTACAGTTTCTTTTAACAGAAAAACTCTGGAAGTGGGTTTGCCAACTAATGTCAACAACACCCTGCCAAGGTGTAGAGGAACCACACTGTTACAACTTCCTAGTATTTTAGACCATTCTGACCACACGCAGCAGCCACTGAGTGAGAACTCTCTTTGTCTTGTTTCTAAGACATTTCTGATCTTGTCTCATACAGCTTTACTGATAGAAGTAAGCTAGGCTGATGGGAAGTCACTGAATTAGACCTCTCCGCCAGGAGACGTTTGTAATTTATGAATGTGTTTTAAAGACTCATCTTACTCATAGACAGTATAAAGGATGAACAGTGAAGATGTGTGCTTTCAGCTAAATTTTTCAAGTATTTACTTCTCCCCAGCAGTTACATGAACCCAGATTTCAGATGAATTAATTAAACATTGCTGTGTTTTTTTTGTGTTTTTTTCCTCCTTGTGGATCAGGAGGTTCACGTGGAGGCCTTTCTGGACTAACTGAAAGGTTTGTACTGGCTTCAATCTGGTATGTTTAAAAAAACAAAAAAAAAAACGTACCAACTTTACGCCTCCTGATGACAAGCGCCGGGTCATTGAAGAGCTGCTCTTCATCCTCAGCACTGATTACCTGATAAGGTTGACCACACATGAACCTATCACCACCTGAAAGGAAGGAAGAGGAGCAACAACCACAGGAACAGAGAGGAGAGTAGCAAGAAGAAGAAGCAGGAGCAAGAGCATACCTGACACTGGCGGAGGTAGGGGGTGATTCTTGAAGGATCAATAGTTTTGATGAGCAGCATCCTGAAGTCATCCAGCTGGAGCCAACAGAGGTCATCCTCACTCACTCCATCCATCGTGCCGTTACACACTACACAACACACCACTGTGCACACTGAGGACTACACTGAGTACGCTGGTTACACTGGTCCCACACACCCGCTTCTCTCTATCTGCCTCTGATTTTCTGAACACATCGTTGAGGTCACTTCTTGTTTTACTGTCAGTCCCCGCCTCATTTAACTGACTCTGAACTGACTGATTCCAGCTCATCTGAATACACCAATCAGGTCACAGCTGTTTAGCACTGAGCTTTCTGATCAAGCTGACTGTCCACATTCTGCTTGGGTAATACTTTATAACATCAGTAATGCTCACAATGCTTTCCAACTTTAACATCATCTCATGGTCACTGTGTCTACTTTTATTCTATAATTTAAGACACTTTTTTATTATATTATTCTATTTAAGTTTATAAAACCATTTCATTAGATTAAAAAAACCAATACTTTTACTTAGTAAGCTCCTTTAAATTTACTTTTTAAAAAACAAAAACAAAAACTGAGCTCTTTTCTTTTGAGTGACTTTTCTCTTATTGAGTTACACTCTATCAACCTTTTAAAATTTATTGACTTACTTTACCTGTCATGAGTGGTTAAAGTAGGATTTGGCTGATAAGGTTACCACAAGAGTGGATGTGTAAGTGCAATGTGGAGAAGTAAAGTAAAGCTTCCTGCATGCGTGCAAATGACCTGTTTTGCCTCACTTCGACATGAATGGATTTGATTAGACAATTATTCAGCACTTTACCACTGTTTTAATAAATGGATCCAAATTCTTATAATGTGGGAGGAAGCTGAGAGAGGAAGCAATGTGCACGCAGGTACACGGAGAAAGGGCCAAGATCTTCAGAGCTTCTTGTTGTGAAGTGACAGTGCACACTATCTGACCACCATGCAAGATAATGAGCATTGATCTTTTTTAATTAATCCCAAATTTCCCAACTTTTTAAATATAGTAATGTATCTTATCAAAATATCTTAATTGCTATTTGTTTAAAAAATAAAATAAAAAATGCTGTTTAAAATCATTACTTTTGTTATATACACACCACCGGTCAAAAGTTTTAGAAAATCCCAATTTTTCCAGTTTGTTATTAAAAAATTATGCTGTTTAATGTCTCATTGCACTCTGAAATGAAAGCATAATACAAATATGCAATTAGAGTGAAAAAAGAAATCATGGAATTAATTTATAGGCCAAAATGTATTCTAAACTTTTGACTCAAATTGGCCACCTGTGGCATACACTTTCTTTGCAAGTTTTCTGTAGGACAGACCTACATTTTTAGACGTGTTATGATGGTCTGTCTCGGTCTCTCTTCCATTGTTAATTCTTAAAAGTACTTTTTTTTTGGGTAACCTTACTTTTTTTTTAACCTCTGGCAGTTCACCTCTTACATTTGTACATAGCGGACTTGTTTCTGCACTCTTTTAAACAAATAGTCTATAAGTAGGTTAGCAGTTCATTTTCTGGCAGCTCCAATCTGTATGCCAAAGTATCCTTGGGCTGAACCCTGAGTTAGCCCTGATGTGTTGATCAGAGTGTGAATGTTAGATAGCAACAAGTGCTTTTTTCAATAAAGTCAGTGAACATTATTAATCATTTTTTAATTTGCCTTTTCCCCCCCTCCTTGTAATAATTTCGTTTTCTGTTGTGAAAACCCGAGTCTTGACATCTACCACCCACCCAAACATTGCTGCAGACCAATCACTATTCTCTATGATAATGTGGCCCCCCTCAACATCTGTGGTCTCCCAAAGCCCCCCCCCAAACTGAGCAGAGGCTGGAGGAACACACTATTGAGCCCTTCTCTGGGCATGGGTCAAAGCTCTTTTGGAGACATGGGGGGGGGACCTATATGATATTAAATGGGTGGTTTTAATGTTAGCTTACGAGTGTGCATATAAAATTGTGTGTCCAAATCCTAAACCACATGACAAAAAAAGATTACAGATGGACAGAAGCTTTAGTTCTCTATAGTGTTAAATATGCAAAAGAGGAAGAAGTGAAGGATTAGAGAAGTCTGAAGGGGAATCACTCCCAGCCAACAGGAAGCATCATCTGACTGAAACAGGAAGTTGTGCCACAGCAGAATTCTCAGTCTTGAAATTTTACCAACACAAGGACATGTAAAAGAAGTAATGAAAGTCTAAGAGTCACAGCAGATTTCACAAACAGGAGGCAAAAAGACATGTCCTCACTGTCTCCAATAACAGGCACGCACACACACAGATGCTTTTTCATTCCAAACAAACCTTTTTATTCGAAAATAAAACAACATTTGTGTACAGAAGCTGAAAAATTTCAGCAGCAGCAGCAGCAGCAGCAAAAAAACAAAACCAAAAAAAACATTTTTTAGTGCAATTTAGTGAGTTTTGAACTCATTCTTAAGTTGCTACACATATTCAACACTAACACTCAGTTCCTTTTACTCCCTGCCGACCACAGTCATCCTTTATAAAGACATCAGTCTCACTTCAGTCTGTAAGAACTAAGCTTCCCATTCTTAGAAAACCAACTCTTCCAAACATCATCACTGCACTCAAAAGTTGCATTTTGAGGGTCCCTGAATGCACCTAATAAAACAGAACATTGTATCTGTTTGTGAAGTCGCCCAGGAAAGTGTTTTCATAGATATAAAAACAGATGTATAAACGATTACATACTAAAGTCATTTTCACCTGAGGAACTGAACATGTGACCTGAATGTATAGATGAACACATTTTCCCCAGAAAGTGCCTTTTCTGTTTTCTTTAGTTTCTGCTCGTCTGGTCAGGTCTGGTCCGACGTGGGTCTGGTGACATCTGTGATCCCTGAAAAGTGACTGGCTGAAGCTCCAGAGCTGTCACACAGCAGCTGCAGTGATTTCTGTGGACAAAAACAAAAATTTCTCAGTGTGTTTGTGCCTCTGTTCTGATTACTGAACCACAGGATTTTGATGTGATCAGACTTCACGACTGTGTGAGTCACTGCAGGGTTACCCACATTGAATTATTTTTGCTCAGCTGTTGTATTTTCAGTGTTTTCTACAGAAATCCAGAGTTAATGAACAGCAGAATTACAACTATGTGACTCCTAAAATAACCATTACTGCTATTAATTACATTTTTTGGTTCATTTTGTTAGTACTATATAGTCACAGATTTGTTTTTATCATGGTCCTATTTTAAATACACTTGAGCTATCGCAGCCTGGATTACGTGGCCAGCATGACATTCACTTTCTTATTTCACCTCTCTGTCTCAGACACGCAAGGAAAAATATACTCAAATGTGAGTCACACTAACTTCCCTCTATTCTGGTGAGGCACAGAGGGCACTTTCTCACTCAGTGATCATTTTACATGCAAATACAGCCAAAATGACAGCATCACTGCTGCTTTAGCTTGTGTCCTTTCATCAACTTCCACACTGAAACTAATGAGGTTCTTTTTCCATCCTTTTCTTTGTTTTTCCCCTTTAGATCAGGGATGTTAGGAGGAGTTTTACAGCTTTTCCTATTGATAAAGACCCCCAATTATTATCCACACAATACCAAATTAGTTTCACTGGTCCGGCCCACCTAAAAGCAAAGTGGGCTATATATGGCCCACTATGTAAAATTAGTTTGAAATCCCTGCTTTAGATTTAGACAGATTTCTACATAAAGAAACTGGCTATTTCTGCTATCATGTGATAAAAGTATAGAAACCTTACAGAGAAGAACTCGAATTTGTGGCATTTGGGGCTAACAATTTGTTTCCCAAATGACCGTATATGTGCCCACAGTAAGTTGAATGCTGCCAGAGTCAGTGTTACTGTGATATAACCAGAAGTTATATCTGAATAACCTACGCAACTCACCTCAGCTCTCCTCAGTTTTGCCATTTCTTTGAGTTTCCTTAGCTCCACTTCTTCTTCTCCTTCCTCCTCCACCTCCTCTTCCTTCTCCTCTTCCTGATTGGTCTGGCAGGCTTCAACCTTTGGGACTGGTGGCATGGTAGCCAGGAGTGCGGGGAGAGTAAAACAAGACAGAAAGCGTGCCTTCAGCAACTGGTAGGCAGGATTATTTGAGAAACGCTCAGCTACCAGCTGACGCACTGCTGCCACCAGCTCCTCCTCCTCTTCCTCCTCATTCTTCTCCTGCTGCTCCAGGTGGTCAGAGCTGACAGGGGTGGCTGCGGGGGAAGCTGCAGGGAGACACAAACAAACAGAACAACCTGAAGTCTCTGGAGGAAACTGCCAATTATTAAACATCCAGCACTTAATATTTTATCAACAGAATTTAGAGCGTAGGAGACACCACCTGCTGTCGGGTCATATGGTGTGTTACCTGGGTGTTTCTCGGCGGGTGTGATGTCTGAGGTGGAGTCCGGCAGGTCTGGTGGAGGTTGAGGCGGAGGGTCATTGGAGCCGTTCTTTGTGCTGCTGTCAGGCTTGGAATTGGTCTGGGGCCATCTGGATTTGTTGCCCTCACGCACCAGCTGCAGGGACGACCTGGTTAGGGACTTCTTGGCACAAAGCAATCTACTGAGCATGCTCAGATTGCTGACAAAGGGTGGAAGGTAGGGCAGGGACAAGCTCAATCCTGGTACTACCACCCCTCCTGACCCACTTAACCAGTCATTTATGGCTGCTGGGGATTCCACGAACATAAGAGAGGGGTCGATCTCCAGCACCTCCTTCCTCAGTGGCCTGGACTGTGGGGCATCCACTCTGACTGTGCCCAACGGTGAGAAGTTAGTGGAAGACCGCGGGGGACAAAAAGGGAGGGAGTAGAGACCATGGTCTAGGTCAGATGGCTGCACTGAGGGTGGGGCGAGAGGCCTTGGGTTACAAACGGGTGGCTCAGGAAGTGGGTGAGGTTGATTTGGAAGGGTTATCGGTACAGGCCCAGAGGACAGTTTAGGTGCAATTGGCCGCAGGCCTCTGGTGGCGAGCTGGACAGGTGATGTGGCTGTGTGTCGGTTTAAACTACTCCCTGGGGAAGGAGGGACAGTGTTTATTGCCGCCATCTCCAGGCCCTGGGACGGGGCTTGTGAAAGCTGGACCAGGCCTGTAGGAGTCATGAACCACATCGACTGACCCGGACATAAATGCAACCTGGGCACCGGAGCAGCAACTGGAGTCTGTGTGCTCGCTTTCTCTTTACAGCAAGCACCGCGAGAACGCTTCTGCCGAGGAGATGAGGTAGAAGATTTTTTCTTCTTGGCTTCAGCCTGCAAACACAGACCACAGAGGAGACAGTCTAAAGAGGTGACAGATACCAGCTAATAAAAACTACCAGCTAATGACCTGTAGCATCAGTCTCCTGCTTTCGTCAACTTCAAATCTTTTGCAGCTGTTTGGATGGCAGCTGTTTGGTATTTTGATTTTTAAGGAGACCTAAGAAACTCTCGTTTAAAGTCAACTAGGTGATTACACTACCTGTACATGCTTTGCTATTGTTGTTGTAATTATGTGACTAAATGAGGAATGAAGAACAGAATCTAGTAATCTTACCTTGGCCTGAGCATCTTCCTGCAGAGCTTTGGCTTTATGAGTCGGCTTCCGAATTCGCTTTCCGTCCACACCTGTACTTGTCCTGCCTACACACTGGTCGTCCTCGTTTCTCATCACTTCCTGCTTTTCTGCTGCTTGCCTCTGTCTTTTCTTTCCTCTGGCCTGGCCATCTGGAACATTGTTGTCTGGCTGCTTTGGGACAGGACAAGGCTGACTCAAGTCAGACCCATGCTCAGTGGGGCTAGGTGTTAAAAATGTGTAGTTGTGGTCACTGGAGTTTGGGCATGAAGTGGAGGAAACAGCATGTTGGCTGGTCACACTGGAGGGGAGTGGGACTAAACTAAAGTTTAGAGTTGAAGACATGGCTCCGTCAGAGTGGGAAGGTGTGGCAGACTGGCGTGATGGGAAGGACAGGTTACCAGAAGTTGAAGAGTCATTCGGTGTGAGACGAAGGGATGTGACTAATGAAGAAGGGATAACATCAACTGGATGAGCTGTAGGAGGTGTGGTTTGGGAGGAGTGAACAGTCTGAGGTAGCAGCTCGATGGGAGGACTGGCCATCTTTAATGGAGCAGACTTTGCCGTCTTTTTTACTTTAGCCTAAACAAAACAAAACAAAGACAGAGATGAGCCAGCAAGATCTATATGGCATTCTGATGAGAATGGAAATCGTGAGACCATGACGTGTCCCGAGTGGGTATGCTGTGTGCTAAACTTCTGGCAACAAAGAAGAAAATGGTGAAGAATTTCAGCAGAAACTCAAGAATTATGCCAGGGGAAAATAAGCTGTATGTAGAAGTTGCTGAAGAGCTGACTTGAATTTCGCTGCCTTGTACCTGTGACATGTGCAATGACAATAAAGTTGAATTCCATTCTATTCTATACAAATAACATTGAACTGAACGAGTCGTTTCATATTTTGGAAACATATGCATGACAATGACTGAAATTATATTAAACGATAATTTCTAGGTAATTCTGGGATTTTTTTCAGAATACTGAAAAGTTCAAACAATAGCAGGCAGTGCAATGGTATACTTAATAGTGTGGGAAAGTTTGCATGGTTATGGTGGACTCGTAAAGGCTAGATGATTAGATTACATAAGTTTAAAAAAAAAATCCACTGGGCTCAATAAAGGCCTTTCCCCCCCCCTGCAGCACACTTTTCTCGCTCGATAATGGTTTCTAAGTCTCTTTGCAAGTAGAACAAATCGAGCATGAGTGAAAGCAGCATTTTAATTGTTATACTCCCAGTCTAAAAGATAAATAATACAATATTTTTTGTAATAAAAGCAACTAGAAAACAAGCAAAAATAGTGACTTCTGTATAATCATTTATTGCGAGAAATCTGAAAATGTTACCTTTGCTTTAGTGACTTGGCGTGGAGCTCTGGCCTTCTGACTGAGATTCGTCTTCTTTCTGTCCTTGCTCATACTAACTTCTCCCTCCACACCTGCATGTACAACCCCATTCTGACTCTCGTGATTCTCTGTTTGCTTTTTTCTGGGTAGATTTAGGGTGGAGGGGGAAAGGCAAAGTTGGCGGGAACAGGCAGGAGGGGAGAGGACAGCAGTTTGTGAGGGGCTAATAGGCTGATTAAGGAATGGGGGCAATGAGGCTGTGAGGCTTTGGGTCAAAGGTACAGCCTGTTGGTTACAGCTAGAGGAGACATTCTGGAGCGTTGAGACCACAAAAACTGGAGTGGTGGTCTGCCTCTGACAAGCAGCAGGAAGAGCAAATGGAGAAATAGTGACCTCTGCATGCCGAGATGTGTGTTGAGCTCGAGAGAAAGCAGCATTCAGCTGTGAGTCAGAATGAGGAATTGAGGCAGGCTGGGGAAATGACAAAGGAGCAACTTGAGTCCGGATGTTAGGAGGCACCTGAGTAACAATTGATGGGTGCAGCTGAGGAGGAGGAGTTTGTCTGCACCACCTGTCTGCCGGAGATGGCTCCTGCATGCCCAAATGCATTCGCTGAAGTATTCCTGCCACAGTATTTGGATTTTTTAATTTGCCAGGAGGAGGATTGGAAGGTGGAGTTATTAACGTCACCCCGCTTTGCCTCCGCTCTATCATCTCCTTACAACCCATGACATCCACATTCATGACTTTGAGGAACAACGTGAAGACAGATGTTGAAGAATACTCTTTCTTCTCTGCTCGCTCCCTCAGGACATCTGCTGCCATTCTTTTGGTGCTGGCTGGGATCAGCAGGTTGCCAATCCATGGTGTCACTGCAGCCTGAAGCATGAGGTCTACCCCCTGGCCAGTCATTCCTTTCATAAAGAGTGGCCTGCTGGTTTGGGAAGTTTTTGTCTTACATTTAGACCTACTGTAAAACCTCCGTGCTTGATTGTGCAAGTGGGCTCGGAGCTGGTCAGGTGACACCATCATCATGGCGCCGCTGTCGTGGCGTTCTTCCCATCGCAGCTCCCTGGGAGGTGGGCCGATGATTACAGAGCGTCCAGACTTCCCCAAAATGGTTGATCGCACTAACTTGTCATTGTGAGACTCGTTGGAGGAAGCCAACACCACTGGACGAAAGTTCAAGGAAGTAAATGGTTGAGCTCTTTCAACTGGAATCCATTCCTGCATGGGTGGGAACGTATATTCTTCCTCCAATTCCTCCTCCTTCTGCTCCTCTTGCACTTCCACTAGTTTCTCCACTTCTGGTACCTCTGTCTTTTTCATCTTCTTTTTCTTCTCATCATCACTGTCCATATATTCTATCGCCATCTCTTCCTCCTCCTCCTCCTCACTAATCACTTCTTCTTTTATTGCCTTGAGGCGTCTCCTGATGTTGTTGTTGGTTTTAGCAGCCTTCTTCTTCTTCTCATCTCCCCCACGTTTCCTCTGTGGTTTTCTAGCACACCCTAATTTCTGTTTTCAGAGAGTTAAAAAGAGTCATTGTTTCAGTTTCCATGGTTCCTAAGTAGTTAAGCAGTTGTCACATTTTTTGTGAATATTGCTCATTTATGTAGTTGATATTGTAATTCTATCTTTCTGCCAGTGGTTAAGCTGGCATTAAATAAAGTAAATGAATAAATGAAGATAAGGAGTGTAATGAAAGTACCATTTGGTATGTTTCCTAATATTATAACTATTCTTTGATTATTTTGGTTTCATCTCGTTTACAGACCAGATCCCAGAAGTCCGAATTTTTCCAAACCACCAGCTGAATTACAGACACAGGTAATCAGGTAATGCTACAGTGGGGCAAAAAAGTATTTAGTCAGCCACCGATTGTGCAAGTTCCCCCACTTAAAATGATGACAGAGGTCAGTAATTTGCACCAGAGGTACAC
>NW_005187568.1:720768-723268 GCF_000239375.1 Pundamilia nyererei
TTTTTTTTTTTTTTCCACATTCTGTCTCTCACAGTTGAAGTGTACCTCTGGTGCAAATTACTGACCTCTGTCATCATTTTAAGTGGGGAAACTTGCACAATCGGTGGCTGACTAAATACTTTTTTGCCCCACTGTATGTTAATCCTCTCACAACACCAACATTTCCCTCCCTCCAAGACAACATGTACCTCATCTGCAGCTTTGGTTATTTGCCTCCATGTCCTCATACACTGAGCATCGATACGGTTGGGAATCTCAGCTGCGATCTTTGCCCAGTGACCTGAAAGAAAAAAAAACAAAAAAAAAAAAAACACACACACACACACGTTCAAACACACACACACTTGACAGCAGAGTGTGTCACTGCAGCTGCTTAAATGTTTAGTGCAGAGTTTTATTTTTCATTGGATATTAATAAAAAAAATGGCTGTGCAGATGAAGATTTAGCTAAAGATTCATGGTATCAGATCACACTAAAGTATGTTAAATGTGGAGCTGCCAGGCAGGAGGAAAAGAGAAAGACCACAAAACATCCATGGATGTAGTGAAGAAGGATACGGAGTGGGTTGTTGTGACGGAGGAGGCTGCTGTATGCTGCAGCTAAAGAAAGAAGAACGCTGCTATGAAAGGGCCGTTCTTAAATAAGGGAAATGGGGAGAAAAGGCTGAGGTATGCCAAATTACACAAGGGCACTGAAGAAAAAAAAGAAAAAAAAAAGAAAAACAAAGATTGAGTGTTTACAGTAGGTTTAAATCTGGGACTCCCCACCAATTGACCCTTAGAACTGAAGAAGCTTCTCGGATGAGAGGTGAAACGTCTTCAAGCAACTCAAAGAAGTCCAGACACTTTTCTTTCCAAGCTCCTTAGTCTACGATGACCTGGATGACTGAGAACCTTCACAGACATGTCATCTATAAACCACACTGGAGACTCCACCATGGTATTTCAGTCAGTGGTGTGGAACAGGGGCAGTCATGGATTAGCCTCCCTAGATTAACATTATTGAAGCAGTGTGGGATCATCTTCACAGAGAACCGAGCAAAGGGTAGAAATATAGAACAGCTCTGGATGTTCTTCAAAGAGCCTGGAGAACTACAGCTGAAGAACACTGAAAAAAGACAAAAAAAAAAGCCTAAGGCTGTGTTGAAGAATAAAGATGGTCAAAGGCCAATTACAAAGTGTACAAACTCTGTTTTGGCCTTGTATACTATATTTCCATTTATTGCTGTACTGACTTTCCATTTCCCTATTAAAATATAAGGGGTTGCTAACGACTTTTGCACAGTACTGTATAAGTTTATAGGGTGAGGAGTTCAGCCACCCAGGATGGGCTCAGAGTAGAGCTGCTGCTCCTCCACATCAAAAGGAGCTAGTTGAGGTGGTTCGGGCATCTGATAAGGATGCCTCCTGGGTGAGGTGTTCCACGCATGTCCCATTGAGGAGGCCCTGGGGCAGAACCAGGGCATGCTGGAAAGGTTATATCTCTCGGCTGGCCTTGGAACGCCTTGATGTTCCCCCAGACAAGCTGGAGGAGGTGGCCGGGGAGAGGGAGGCCTGGCCTTCTCTGCTTAGGCTGCTGCCGTGACCCGGCTCCGGATAAGCGGAAGAAGACGGACCGATGGATGGATGTATACGTTTATAAAATCTTTATAAAAATCTACTGTCAGTAATGTTTATATTCTGATGAAACTGATTTATGTTCTCATTCTGTTGTCAAAACTGTTCCTTGGTTAATAAGTCAAAACAGAAAAGATGCTGCAGGAAAGATTTTGGGCTTGTGATTTCTGATTTTTTGTGTTTTTGTGAAAGCTGCTGCAGCAACATGCTTTTAATATGCTGCTCTGTGGCATGTTTGTGACCCACCGACTCCATGTTTCTCCACCAGCTCCACTAGCAGCTCTCTCTCCTTCCTGTCGAATGGGCCTCTTTTTGTCCCCGCCTTCAGACAGTCATAATACCTGCAAGCAACCCCACACACATCTTAACTAGGACCCAGATTATCAGACAAACTCAGTTCTGTTCTTCCAGTCAAGTGTTACCTGTCTCTGCAGCCTCCATCAGTGCGTCCGGGAACCTCCAACCTGATCTTCCACCAGTTCTTCTCTCCGTGACGAGCCACAGCTTGTAGCAGAAGCTGACAGACAAAGACCGGTCAGTAACTAGATGTTATCATATGTATCAAATATATATATGCAAATATAAAAAAACACTCATAGTAGGTTCCAAACTGGGACCTTATGCAGCAGAATCTCATCACAGGAACACAAACAAGTACTTCCTCTCTGAACTATTTACACTACTGATTGTACACTGATGTGGCTCTGCTATGGTGTATCCACTTAGTCCTCTGTGTACCTTATCCTCCTGCTTGGTCCATGGCCCTCTCTTCAGGCTCGGGTCTAAAACTTGGTTCCACCTGTAGATCAACTGTGCAGGGTCACGACCCTCCATGAAGTAACTCACTGGGAACAGAAGAGGTTTCAGAGTGTTGGCATGTAAA
>NW_005187568.1:728268-745111 GCF_000239375.1 Pundamilia nyererei
CCATGTGGGTCATAATCCTTCTACCGACGTCGGTACAGGATGTCCCAGGTGTCCCTCCACTTCAGTCCTTGCAGCTGATGGGCTGACAGTTCAGGGCTTCCATAGGTTAGGGGACAGAAGGTGCGGTAGGTCAGGAAGATTGACAGCAACACAGCCAATGCACCCACACACAATGCACGCTGATGTGTCACGCTGCTGCAGATGCAAACAGAAACAAATATGAACAAAACTTTTTAGATAAAAACATAAAACATGTCACATTTTCATGAAAATTCAACAGTGAGATCTAAAGCCTGACAAAATGTGCTTCTATGTCTAACTGGCCCTTTCACACAACATAAAGCAGGTACAAGTTCAGACTGTTTGCAGTTCCATCCATATATTTCTGAACACACCTCTGACGCGGTGTAAAAAAAAAATAGTGCAAAGAGTGTGTTGAATGCCCTAGTGCTGTGCTAGCCCAAAATCAAATCCAGTTTGGGATATTGTTTAAATGATGGTGCTTGGATGTGCACATTTTAGCTGTTGCTTGTTTCGAAGGCCACGTAAACACAGTGCAAAGTTACTATTCAACTACACCGCTTAAAAAGAAAAAAAAAAATACAGAAAACGAATCAGCTCTCAATGGAGGAAAAAAAATAAAAAAAATATCACACTGGATAATTACAGTGGTCCCTCGATTATTGCAGGTGTTACGTTCCAAAAATTACCCACGATTGGTGAAATCTGCAAATTAGCCAACTTTATTTTTTACAATTATTATAGCTGTAAAACCCCTCACTACACTTTTCTTAGACAGGCATGAACATTTTTACACTTTTCTCTCTTGTTCAAACCGTCATAGAAAAATAAGTCCAGCATTATAGAATAAAACCAAAGGCACCCGTGGATGCCTTTGACAGTGCAAAACGTTTCGTCGACATTGTTATGTTTGTTGGGGAGAAAACTTACAAACATACAATAGAGCACTTCAGAGTCACACTGCTAGTGATCAAAGATTTATGTAAATTTGACACGCTGAACACATTCTGTACTGGACAGGAGACATGGCACGAGATTGATTGACAGTGGTCTAGAGCCAATCAGGACGCAGAAGACAATGTGCTGTAAACAAACAAACAACATGGAAAATCACACCAAAAAAATCTGCTTAACAGCAAGGCCGCGAAAGGTGAACCAGGTTATAGCGAGGGACCACTGCATACTGATACTAGACCAGGTTTGTGTTGGATGCCACATCAATTGATGGATATGAAAATTATCAATCTACAAAGGGCTAAATTCAAAGACATCTTGAAAATCAAAGTGAAAAAAATAATGCTGTTGGATAAGTCATTTTGCTGAAATTTCACTGCAGTAACATAAAATGGTACTAGGCAGTTTGTATGGCTCCACATGAATGACGATGTAAAACCCCTCACTACACACTTTATACACTTTTCTCAGACAGGCATGCACATTTTCACACTTTTCTCTCTTGTTTAAATACTCTCAAAGTTCAAACCTTTGTAGAAAAATAAGCCCAGTATTATAGAATGAAACCAAAGGCACCCGCTTTTTTGACGGTGCAAAACGTTTCGTCGACATTGTTGTATTTGTTGGGGAGAAAACTTACAAACATACAGATTTATGGTAGTATCAGTCTTAAAGGCCTGTCTCTGTTTCTGTCTAGTCAGAGACATTCACACCAGGGGCATGCTGGAAGTCATTTTGTAGCTCTACCACTGCTCATCTTATTTCTCCCTGCACAAAGCAGCAGATACCAGTGCTAATGATGGCTGTCCCGCTCTTCTTATCCTTTATTCCAGTAGTACTTACTCGGATCTGCTTGGCTCGATTTGGTTTTTAGGGTTTTCCATTACCAGGTACTTATCTTGGGTTCCAAGCAATTTCAGTCAAGATGAAAATGTGATGTCAGCAAGCTGCAGGCCACTGATTGGCCAGGGAATGATGTCATTGAATGAGTTATGATAGTGACTTCTTCACAAGAATCGAAACCACCTTTTTTGAAAGCTGGCAAAAAGGGATATGGTTGCACATAAAATTTTGAGGTTTTCACAAGAATCTCATACAAATATTTCACACTAGAGCCTTGTTAGGAAATTTAAAATAGTGGAAGTGGATCGTCCTACTAAAATACAACCAACTTCTACTCAAGACAAAGCCACTAACTTTCAGCAGCTGTGGTAGAAAATGTCAGTCATCATAAGATAAAACAGGCAGTGGTTCTGTAGATGAATGAATGAATGAATGAATGAATGAATGAATGAATGAATGAGAAAATGGCAATATTAATCCCAGTTTAGTTAAAACCCCATTTACAAATTCCTAAAAACCACTCGCTGACTCTACTGGCAACTTCTAAGCAACCACTAAATAACAAAAATTTTAATATCCATTTTCTGGGTTGCATTAGGTCACCTTACCCAATGACTGGTAGTTGCCAGTGACTGACACGATTAAGGTGAAAATTTTAATTTAAATCAGGAAAAAGAAGGGTAGCTCACAAGAGGAGATGCTGCTGAAGCTGATGAGCGTACCTGAGCAGGTGAGTGTGTGCATGCTCCAACAGAGCTGGACTTAGTAGGTACAAGTAGCAGAGTGCTGGCAGGTAGTGATACAGGAAAAGAGTTTTGTCCATAAGCAGGAAGGGAACAAAGTTCACCAACCAGCCGCCAACGCACACACATCCCAGACACACAAACTGGTCCCACACACCTGAAAAAAACCCAAAAAAACCCCCCAAAACCCACACATTTAGTTAGAAATGGTACCATAACCCGAACAGACAGCTGAGGTTAGACTTAGTCTCTGATGCAAATATGTCAGTGCGGACCATCTTTCTGCAGAACCATCTGGAAGGCCAGATGGGTCTGCAGAAACTGTATTTGTGCTCTGATTCTTCCTATTTTACTGTCAGAACTCAGTGTGTCCCTACGTACCATCAGGTACATCTTTCAAGCCTCGCCTCCTCCTCAACAAGTAGACAACTGCCAGCAGCTGATAGGCCAGCAGGCTGAGATTGGCCACGCCCCATGACACCGGGTTACCAATTAGATGGATCTGAGCCTGAAACAGAAAAAGTGGATTACAGGGCTAAACGGGACAAAGCGTGTGTGTTACTCTGCGTGTGTGTGTCGTGTTTTTACATTGGTGGAGGAGTGCAGCCAGTATGCAATGTTGGTCTCCATGGTGATCCACTCTAATGGGGAGGAACTGTATTTGTGCTCCGACTCTTCCTGTTTTACTGTCAGCATCTTCCACTGCCAAGATATCAGATTTGTTTTATTTTACTCCTTTCTGTTTCTTTGCTAGTGTCACAGGAATAAATCTGATTGGACGGTGAGTTTTGAATTCAGGTTCATACTTGCAGTTCAACAAATTTTGCCCAGAAAGAAATTTTTCTATCAACGTCGATATGAGTTGGAGAGTGAAGCTCTGCCTCCCGTTCCTTCTGCTCCTGACCTGGACAAGATTGACAGTGTGCGTTGTGACCTCACTAAAGTAACATTGCAAAGCTACTGAGTGATAATAGTGAAGAAAGAAGAAGGTCAAGAGGAGGAGGAGGAGTTTAGTGGCCATACTGGTTCCATAGCGGTGCTCCTCCACTGTCCATTCCAAACTGCTGCTGTGAGCTTTGAACAGTTTGTCTGCTACAACCTCCAACTGACGGAAACCCCAGTCTGGAAGGGACACACCACTCAGCTGCATTCGCAAACACACACAGACACACACAAACAGGCTGTAATAACTTCATATTGTACAGGCATTCAGCTGAGACATATTCTGTCTGCACCTTGAGGACAGCTGAAGTGTTGACATGAATGAGTCGGACTTCAGATAGGATGGTCTTCCACACCTCTGACTCTGCCTCCCTGTTTGAAATGTCCTGACCACACAAACACACCAACAAACAGCAGGCTCAGTAAAAAGCATTTCAGCCACTGATTAGTATAAAGGTAAGAGGGGTTTCCATATTTGAGCAGCTCCTGTAGGTGTAATGTAAACATGGCCCTGTACTCTTGTGCATATCCTATCTACAAAACACTCTCATGAGTAGATAATTTCGGCTAATTAATCCATCCTTTAGTTGACAATCTTCCAATCTCACCATTTTCAAATTGTTTTACCAGCTAAAGTTACTAATTAAGAATTAATGTAACATAACTAAGTTACAGCAAGCTACCTAATCTAAACTGTAATATTTTACTAACTTATAGTAATGTTTTGGCTTATGCTAGCTGGCTCACAGAGTCTGAGCTTGTGCATGTACTGCATACAAATACGAGCAAAAGAATGCTAAATGCAGTTCAATTAATGGCCGTGGGAGTCACTGACAACAATCTTTTTCTGGAAGTTCTTTTTCTAACTTCGCTCAGTGCTTCACTATAGACTCGCCTCGGCATGACCAACTACGGAAGCTCCAATGACACCACGTCTGTCTATGACAGACCTGTCGAGCCGTGCTTAGGGCTCCGCCCCCTCATTCTAACACGGCCGACCAGCCCCTCCTAACTCATTCTCGCTTTCTTCCCGTGAGAAACTACTTTGAGCTCCCTCAGCGAATCACGTAAATGTGCTGCAGCTCTGCGCGGTGCTCCTAGCCTTACGACATTTTCTGCCGTATCTCCGGGGACAACATGTTTTAGTGAAAACAGACAACTCCACTGTGTCTTTGTACAGGTATGGCAAATGGACACACTGTGGACTGGAGGACCTATTGTTAGAATTCTAATTATTATTATTATATTGGCTGCCCTGGTGCTTATATCAACCACCAGGGCAGCACCCGTTCCCGGCAGCTACACAGGTTAGCCAGGGAAATAATTGCGTAGAGCAGCACATGGCTCCTCTCCCTTCGAGCAACTCACGTGCCAGGAATTATGAACAGGGGGGCGGACCTCCTGTCCAGAGGGAATCCACTGTTCGGAGAATGGAGGCTTCATCTACAGGTGGTGGAGCAGATTTGGCAGAGATACGGCCGGACTGCCGTAGATCCCTTCGCCTTACGAGAAAACACACATTGCCCTTTGTTTTTCTCCCTCTCTGTCAGACGCAGATGCGCCACTGGGCGTGGATGCGTGGGCCCATCGATGGCCAAAAACACTGCTGTATGCGTTCTCTCCCCTCAGCCTGATCTCCCCAACACTGAGCAGAGTGAGGGATCAGGGGCTGTCACTGATTTTAATAGCTCCACAGTGGCCATCCAAACACTGGATAGCAGGAATCATCCAGCTTCTGGTGGACGAGCCATGGCCACTCCCCATCCGCAGGGACCTTCTGTCTCAGGCGCGTGGGGAGATATAACATCCCCATCCAGACCAGGTTGCTCTATGGACCTGGCCCGTGAACGGTGGAATTTGAAGGCGGCAGGCATGCCTCCGAAGGTTATTGAAACCATTCAAAATGCTAGAGCCTCCTCCACTCATTCCATTTACAGCAGTAAATGGCGTGTTTTTGAATAGTGGTGCTATGAAAAGCAGATAATCCCTTTTCAGTGTTCAATGCTGGAGCTGTTGTGTTTTCTTCAGGACTTGCTGGACAAAAGGAGAGCTTTTTCTATCATAAAGGTCTATTTGGCAGCTATTTCAGCCTGCCACATGGGGTTTGGTGATAAACCTGCCGGTCAGCACCCCCTTTGTATGTCGCTTCATGAGGGGGGTGCGTCGAACGCTCCCAGTCTCTAGACCACTGGTCCTTTATGGGATCTGTCAGTCGTTTAAGACGCACTCTCCCACCACCCCTTTGAGCCTATTGGGGCAGTGGGGTTGAAGTTTCTCTCTCTTAAAACCGCTCTGCTGTTGGCTCTAACCACAGCCAAGCGAGTTAGTGAATTACAGGCTTTGTCTATTCACCCCTAACCCAGCCTTTGTCTCTAAAGTGTTGGAAACATCATACAGGTGCTCTACAGTAGAGCTCCTGGCTTTTCACCCTCCTCCATTCTCCTCAGAGACAGAGCAGAGGCTGAACACTTTGTGCCCTGTGCAGGCCTTGGGGACTTATGTTGGCAGAACAGCCGGATTCAGGAAGTCGGATCAGCTGTTTGTTTCCTGGGCCTCCCCTCACAAGGGCAGGCCCTTATCACGCCAGAGGTTAGCTCATTGGATTGTAGAGGCCATAGCTCTGGCTTACAGCTGTAAGGGCTTGCAGTCCCCCCCCCCCGGGACTCCGAGCTCACTCCACTAGGGAGTGAGGCCACATCCTGGGCTTTGTTCAGAGGTGTATCAGTCCAGGATATTTGTGCGGCAGCAAGATGGGATGTTGCACAGTCATCCCTGGCTCAGGCAGTGCTGGATTCTGGTGCCTCAGGTTCGACCAGAGATCCTGGAGTAGTACTGGAGCGTAGCTTCGGGAACTGACCCAATCCGGAAGTGGACCATATCTCCCATAGTGAAACAACGAGCAAAGTTAGAAAAAGAACGTTGGGTTACTTAACGTAATCCCTGGTTCTCTGATGACAGAGTGAGGCGTTTCACCAACACTTCCCTCCTTGCTTAGGCACGGACAGAGTGCTTAGGAGAAAGAAATCTGCTTGGAATAAGTTAGGAGGGGCTGGTCGGCCGTATTAGAATGAGGGGGCAGAGCCCTAAGCACGGCTTGACAGGTCTGTCATCGACAGACGTGGTGTCATTGGAGCTTCCGTAGTTGGTCACACCGAGGCGATTTTCATAGTGAAACACCTCACTGTGTTATCAAAGAACCAGGGATTACATCAAGTAAGCCAACATTATCCCATACTCTTTTAATTGAATGTGTGGGTGCACTCCTGTTAATTTAGACAGAGATCAGAAATCACATGCAGCACAAACTGTACTCACCACCCTCCACAGGTTCTGTGCCGGCATAGACACATTGAAGTCTATGTATCCAGAGACTTCCTGAGTGTGAGGGCTCATTGGAGCTGCTACGTCATGACTGAAACACAACCATTGTAACACTGAAATAAACCAGCTGATGGTAAACAGGCAGGGGGACACAGAGCTGATGGAGAGGGGTCGACTACAACCCACAGAGGGCTATTTATTCAGTACAGAACTTCAAAGTACTTTTTTGACCTAACCATTTATTTCCAAAGAAACTTGAGATTAGTAACTTTTCTATTTACTCATTGCCTCTAAATGTTTCAAGTTTTGAGCTCCAGAGTTACTGAGACAACAGAGCCCTCAAAAATCAGGACATATCCTGAGTTGTTTACCTGTTAAGAAAACGTGACGTCATCCCATGAACCAGCTGGATGACATCACCGTGACGGACAGGTCGAGGAGGAGTGTCGACCACCAGCTGCTGCCTGACAGAGATATAGACAGTATTTACACATGGGCCACGTCTCCATGTATAGCACTTGAAGAGAAATGTGATCTACCTGCCCGGATCTTTGATGATCCACCAGTTGTTGACATCTTTGAAGGGATAACAGGTGACCTGCTGCTGGTGAGAGCTGCCCCGCCCATTGTCATACCTGAATAAAAACAGGAAACATCATTAAATAAATCATGAAGTTGAACTGTAACTGGGATTCTTTTTGAAGCAGGTGTTTAGCTACTATGTTGGAAGCACCTGATTGGATAGTTGACTTTGTGAGAATGGAGCCAGCAGGGGATTGGCTGGGAGACAGAGCTTCTCAAAGTCACCTGACTCCCATAAGCCACTTCTAGAGGCTGACCCCGAGTGATCCTGGAGAGACCGCCCTACAATACAAAAATCAATCTATCAATCCGCTCCAGAATGTGATATTCCACTCTTTATACACCCCTTTGCATTTAATCATTAGTTATTATTAATCTCTGGCTCTCTTCTGCAGTGTTCCTTTCGTTTTGTTTTCCTTTCCCCACCCCCAACCCATCACAGGAGATATGAGCCTCTCCCTCAGCTTAATTCTGCTGGAGATTTCTTCCTGCTAAAAGGGACTTTAAACAGTTTTTATAAACTCTGAATCACAAACCATTTGAATTAAAATGTCAAAGGCAGCAGTGAGATCGGGAAGGACAAAGACTGAAACTTTATGTTAATTAATGCTGATCTTAAGGTTACTGATAACCTTAGTAAGACCTGCTTCTGTGCTGTGATTGGTTCTGAAAACTGCGGGGTATTTATCATAAATACAGTGAGATCAAAGATTTAGATTCACTTGTCGGCAAACAAATATTTCAAAACTTTCTAATCTGTTTTCTCTCAGGAAACAGGTCTATAATTACTAAGTGTAGCTGACAGTATTTACCTGCAGGCTGGCCTGGAAAGCAGAACTCATCAGCTGGTCATGTGGTCCGCTGCGGTTCAGGAAACTCAGGTGAACGTAGAACCAGAACACATAGAGCAGGACTGGAACCACCACCAGACACAGAACTCTATGTACACTTTGCACACACACATTCATCTGCACAAAGACATGCATGCAGGATCATTATGTTCTTAGAATCACATTTTTTCATATCATAAATATAAACTGTATGGAAACACTATAACACCCAAAAAAATACATAAATAAATGAAACACTCAGGCAATGCTTTTATTTATTTTTTTTACATAGTGCTAAACTGCTATTATTAAAACATTGCAGACAAATACTTTTATGCACGTAATGTACTTACATCCTGCCTCACTAGAAATACTATCTAATTCCTAAGGAAAACACTGCACCAGTTTGGAAAGTGTCCTTTTCCAAGCCTTTACATTTACAGAGAAGACCCTGCTCTATGTTAACTGTATTGGAAACACTGTTTTACAAAACCATGACTTTTTGGTACTAAAGATGACATGAAACTGGCAAATTAGTCCATAAAACACAACAAAAACAGTTCCTGAGAATGGATTTTCTGGAGCTGGGAACCATTTTTCAAAAGACACATGACATGGAGTATTCTTGAAAGTAGCAGCAGTCATAGCTGCAAAAGTAGGGTTTGCCAGCTAAATGCTGGATATGATACAATCAGGAAGTCTAGACTCACATGACTGATAGTTTTGTCTCCAATAAGCTTCCAGGTGTGCAGAGAAGCCACGACCAGCAGCAGCAGATATGAGAACAGACCCATGTACTTCACCCTACACCAATCACATTTTCACATTAACATTTGCATTTTAAACAACAGCACACGCTAGAGAGCAACAGGCCTTAAATCACTTTCTCACCCTACAGCCGCACCGCAGGAAACACCAGAGAGAATCAGCCAACTGTATCTGGACCAGGAGCTGAGGAGGAGAGAGTAACCATATGACGTCAGAGCAGAGAAAGGGTCTGTTTAAAACGGAAACAAACTGTTCAACTCAGTTTAGTTGTATTAACGTCGCACTAATTTAAAATAACATTTGCTTCAAGTTACATTACACTGCAAGGTACAAACCCCACAGTATTAATGAGAGAATCCCGAGTAATCACATGATCCCCTATTAGCTAGCACTTGGCGAGAGTAGGGATTAAGAACTTCCTTTTAAGATAAAGAAACCTCCAGCAGCTACTTGCCTATGTTTGAGAGTGGGCCATAGAGTGAACACACTATACCACACAGCTCTCCTTAATAACAGCAACAGCTGAACATGTGAAAATACAAGTTTCAAAAAGATATTTTTAAAAAAATGGAAATTTTAACCACCAATTGCTAGTCTTGGTAGCCAGGGATCAGCCCGCCAGAGCCTCTGCAATTCCTGTGGGTTGTGGGCCTACAGGAGGATGGGCCCATGTCCTTTTTTCAGCTATGCCCAGCCAGGCCCCATGAACTAAAGCGTTGCCACCAGATGTTTGGCCTTAGGCACCCCCCGGGCCTGGCTCCAGGGTGGGGCCCCAGTAACCCTATCCCAGGCAGAGATAGTGCAAACTGTTCTCTTGATTGTATACTTATAGGGTTCTTTTGAGTCGGTCTTTGTCTGGTCCTCACCCAGGACCAATTTGCCATGGGCAACCCTGGGCGACCCTGCCAGGGGGCAAAAGCCCCCTGATAACATTGCCCTGATTTTGGGAAGGCTCTTAATGTTGTAGGGCTGTCTTGGTTGAAGTGCCTCTACAATGTTGCGTGGAGATCAGGGGCAGTACCTCCGGATTAGCAGACCAGGGTGGTGGTTTCCATTTTTAAGAAAGAGGACCGGAGGGTGTGTTCCAACTCTAGGGGAAAAAAATAAAAATAAAAAAAATCACACTCCTCAGCCTCCCTAGGAAAGTCTACGCCAGGGTGTTGGAAAGGAGAGTCCATCCGTTAGTTGAACCTCGGATACAGGAGGAACAATGCGGTTTTTGTTCTGGTCGTGGAACATTGGACCAGCTCTTTTACCCTCTCAAAGATACTTGAGGGTGGTTGGGAGTTTGCCCAACCAGTCTACATGTGTTTTATGCACTTGGAGAAGGCATTCGACCATGTCCCTTGCCGGGTTCTGTGGGGGTACTCTGGGAGTATGGGGTGTCTGGCCCATTGCTACGAGTATTTGATCCCTTGCAAGAAGCTCGGTCCTCACAGCCGTCATTAAGTCAGATTAGTTTCCAGTGGGTGATGGACTCTGCCTGGGCTGCCCTTTGTCAACAATTCTTTTCGTTAATTTCATTAACAGAATTGTCCCACTGGGAGGAGGCAGACCCAGGGCACGCTGGAGAGATTATATCTCTCGGCTGGCCTGGGAACGCCTTGGTGTTCCCCCAGACAAGCTGGTGGTGGCTAGGGAGAGGGAGGTCTGGGTTTCTCTGCTTAGGCTGGTTAGGCCTGAGTCTAAGCCGCAGATAAGTGGAAGAAGAAGGATGGATGGAAATTTTAAGTAGGATTAGTCAAGACTAAAGAAGCTGGTTTATGTGCAGAAATGTAGGAGTAATTCAATATAACATGGCTAACTGTTGGATTTATTCTGCTAACAGCTTGTCTGTGAAGTTTGTATTCCCGTTTTGATGAGTGAAATTGTAGTATTTTATTTGCACTAATTAGCAGACAAATGTTTTTTCTACAAGGCTGTGGATGTAATTTTTAATGCAGTTAAGTCAAACACTATAAAAACGAAGTCAGATTTTTGAACCACATGAGGAACTGCAGTTTTTGGCGCTTCCACATGGTTTAAAGTCCCTGAGTTAACCAAACTTGCTAGCATTAGCTGATAATTTAGCGCTCCACTTATTAGTAAAAATAAGAAGGTGGCCACCATAAAACTATAACTGAGGGCTTCAAAACAAACCAGTGGGCAATATCACAGTGGCTACAGCCATCTTTAATTTACAGTCTACACTTTCTACACATGAGAAGAGAAATCTGAGACTAACCTGCTGGGCGCATTGTGGAAGCGCAGGTATGAGAAGAAAGCCAGGAGCACGAAGAAGATGAGGACAGACTCAAGTAACATGAAACGTGATTGGACAATCAGAGAGTTCTCTGGAACAGCAAAGATCCAAAGTCAGACTTGACTGAAAAGAGCAACCCGTCTGCATATTCACCGGGAAAGTATCACTTCACTGGTTTATAAAAAGCAGCAGCTAAAAGGCTTTTCAGCAGGAAGACGTTAACTCTT
Source organism: Pundamilia nyererei (assembly GCF_000239375.1). Taxonomy (NCBI): domain Eukaryota; kingdom Metazoa; phylum Chordata; class Actinopteri; order Cichliformes; family Cichlidae; genus Pundamilia; species Pundamilia nyererei. Next base: position 739,742 of record NW_005187568.1, read on the forward strand.
ACTCAGCATGGACGCACTCACCCAGCAGCAACAGCACTGCAGCTCCCAGAGCAGACAGGTGGGAGAACTTCAACTCTAAAGTCAACAAGTAGACCAGAGGAACACAGAGAGCTCCACAAAAGGCCGGCAGAAGCCTCAGACTCCACACATTCACCGTGCTAGGATACTCTGCAAAACAAAACAAACACACACTACTTTTAAACAGACCAAAACCAAGTTAGACGGGAGGAAATATAGAAACTGGTTTCAAAAAAAAAAAAAGAAGGCACACGCTGGTTTATATAGATTAACAAATTTTCTGGTTTAACCTCTAACTGGATGAAATCATTTTTGGGGATTTGTACCTGCTCCAATTCTGTTCCACATAAAGTTCCCATCAAAACCTCCCAGGTACGCTAAAACAGCAAAAGCAGAAGCACATGTTGGAGCAAAGTATAAATAAAGCTGTACACTCACAAAGGGCTGTGTTGGTATTTTAATAACCCACCTCCAAAGGCCAGGATCATATGACCGAGAGGTGGTCCACTGTCATCAATGAAGAAAACCCTCTTCATGTAGAGAGACACAAACTGACCATAATACACCTCATCAAACCTGCACAACGGTCAAGGTATAAAAATCAGTTAATAACAGAATGAAGCTTGGTACGTAAGTTTGTATGTGGGTGTACATGATGTTCAGGTGTGTGAAACAGATGCACTCACACCACAGCATTGGGATAATTAAGATGGCTCAGCCTGGTCCAGAAGGCCAGCAAGGAGACCAGCACCAGAAGCAGGTCTACCTGGGCTGTCACCACCAGGGGGAGCTGTAGCATCTCTGACACACAGCTGTGACTGTAAAATAGGAACATATAACCTCTGATTAATAGTAATTAATTTATAACTAAAACAAAAAAAAACCCCACCTCTTTACATCATTGAAATTGACTTCTCTATCATTCTTGTGCTATCTGCCCTTTCTGGAGGAAGATACAACACCCTGTCTGAGGTAAGAACAGGAAGTTTTAGTCAGTGACATTACAGGACTCTATTAATCCGTTACTTAAAACAGATGCGTCTGCTGTATCCGTACAGTTTATGGAGGGAGCCCTTGCTATCTAGAGCTACTACAGAGAGACAGACAACCAGTTTCACTCACACTTACGGCCAACTGCCAACACAGCAAACTCCACAACCTACTAGTGGAGCAGCACGTCTGAGGCAATAGTACTACCCACCACACCCTGGAGCCAGGCCCGGTAAAGGTGCCTAAGGGCAAACTTATTTTGCCATGATTCTCAAAACTGAGCTCAGCTGCATCCTGCTTCCACGGATCATCTGTTAGTTACTAAAACTGGATTGGGATCAACCTGTGGTAAATTCAGATGATTGGACTTGATTGGAAAGACACATGCCAGAGCACAATCCAAGCCATAAAGTCCAAGGAATTGTCTGTAGATCTCTGAAACAGGATTGCATCGCGGTACAGATCTGTAAAAAAAAAACAACAACTCTGCAGCATTGAAGGTCCCAACGAGCACAGTGACCTCCATTAACCTTAAACGAAGAACTTTGGAACCACCAGGACTCTTCCTAGAGCTTGCTGCCCAGTCATTCTGAACATTTAGAATAGAAGGGCCTTAGTAAAGGAAGTGACCAAGACTGTGATAGTCACTCTCATAGAGCTCCAACATTGCCCTGTGGAGAGAGGAACCTTCTAAAAGAGAAATCATTTTTGCAGTATGAAAACAAAGTTCTCTGGTCTGATGAAACAAAGATTGAATTCTTTGGCCTAAATGCCAAGCATCACCTGGCCAATACCATCCTACAGTGAAGCATAGTGGTGGCAGCATCATGCTGTAGGGATGTTTGTCAACAGTAGGAACAGGAAGATGGGTCAGGGTTGGGGAAATGCATCAATATGCAGAGACATCCTTGATGATTACCTGCTCCAGAGTGCTCTGGACCTCTGACCTCTGGACCTTCTAACAGGATGACGACTCTAAGCACAGCCAAGATAACAAAGGAGTGGCTTTGGGACCACTTTGTCTTTGAGTGGCACAGCCAGTGCCCAGACTTGATCCCGAATGAACATCTCTGGAGAGATCTGAAAATGGATGTGCATCGACATTCCCCATCTAACCTGATGGAGCTTGAGAGGTTCTGCATAGAAAAGAGTTTCTATTATGGAGTACTGTTGTGTATAATTTTGAGGGGGAAAATGAATTTACCCCATTTTGGAACAAGACTACCTTTAAAAAATGTGGAAAAATGTGGAGACTTCCTGGATGCATTGTAGCCTTGTGATTGACAGGTGATATGTTCCGGGTGTATGCTCCCTCTTTCCCTATAGCACATGGGACAGGCTTAAATTCCTGGTCACAGGTCCAACTACTAGACTACCTAGTGTCAGTGGATAACTTAACACTCCACCCTCTTGTCCTAATTACGTTTTTTTTTTTTTTTTTTGTGAATGGCTACAAAAACCCAAACATGGCAGCAAGCAAATCACAATTGGCAAGTAAACAACAAATGGGTGACACCACAGTGGCTAAATCCATATTTTATATCAAGTTCGTAGCTTTAACACACACATTAGTGTGAGGTCAGTGTGGCAGTGTTCTAGTTTTTGCCCCTGTACACCCCCAGCACGAAGGTCTTTCAAGGAGTAGGGGAGACCGGGGATAGTTGTAACGTGGGTCAGTTGTAACACTTCCAATTTCTCCAATCAGGGCTAAGTTTCAAATGATGTGACTCATCCTGTGCATGCCCAACTCAGTTCTGCTATCACATGTGAAAAATCAGCACATTTTGTCAAACACAGACAATTTAACACGAAAAAAAGTAATTTGTATGGCAAAAAGTAAGTTTTTCTACTTTATTTCAATTTCTAATAGCATTATTTGCTTTTCAGTTAAACTCATCAAACTTAAATTGTGTTATTTGTATGTCTATGGGGATATATTCTGTGTAGGTCTTTAGTGCTAATGTTTTAGCCGTTGGCTGTAATGTTAGCTAGTTCATGGCTATAGGAGTCTGGGTCAGTTGTAACAGCAACAGTCTGGGTTAGTTGTAACAATAATGCAGATGTTACAACTTACCACACTATTACTTTAACTTATATTAAACAAGTTGGGGCAACGACATCAGCAGAGAGAGGTTCACTGGTTTCATTTGTATATGCGGTTAATGCCATTGGCAACACAATTCCTCCACTGTTTGTGTTCCCACACATACATTATGCAGACCACTGTGTCAGAGATGGACCAGTAGGAAGTACTGGTAGTGGAAATAAATCAGGATGGGTGCAAGAAACAGATTTCCTCATCTTTCTGAAGCACTTTGCAAACCACACCAAGGTAAGCCATGATAAAAAGTAATGGAATTGCGATGCTGGTGAACAACTACATTTTTCCAGCTTCATTGTTATGTTCAAAATTGGTGCAAGAGTTGTAGGTTATAATGCCCACTGAGCCAATGAGGCCAACCTCGAGGAAGACCAACCAAAATTAATGAAATATTCAGTTGCAGAAAATTCCATAACTTGTCTTTTTTGGGGGGTTGGAATATGTTCAAAAGCTAGATTTCTGCATTCGGTCACACACACACACACATCTACATAAATGGATGTAAGTGCATTCATGTGTTGAATAAACAAAGATTACATGTTAATGTTTTGTTAGTACCCTTATTTCATTGTGTTACATTTCACCCCAGGATATGTTACAACTAACCCAGACTACGGGGTAAATTGTAACATTTCACTCTTCGTGTTTGAGACCATACCATGCAATGGGTAATTGTGCTGCAGAGAAAATAGCTGCACTATTTAATAGCCGAGACATGTAAATACTTTGCATTACATTTTGAATCCACTACCTTAAAAGAGCTTCAATTTACAGACAGAAATGTCAAAAATGTTACAACTATCCCCGGTCTCCCCTACAGCAATTGCAATGTTGTTAAAAACATTTAAAGGTTATATAGAATCTGCACTTCAATCACAGCTTCGTTGCTTCAATCGTCCCGAAGCCTTAGTTCATAACACATTTCCTGGATGTCCCCTTCTCTTAAAAAAAAAAAACAAAAAAAAAAACGCACACAGTATCCCTCAGCGTCCTGCCCCTGCTGCTGTTGCTCTGATCCGAAACAGCCTGACCTCACAGTGATGTGTTCACGTGTCTCTGAGTACGGGTCGGGATGTTGCAGCAGTGAACCTCCCGTTTTTCGCCCTCAGCTGCCTCTTTGTCACATTCTTTAATAAATATGTGCAGCTTCGCTTTAACTCCACGTTAGACGTTCTTCTACACATAAGAGCAATTAGCATTAGCATACTAGTCTCTAGCTAAGAGGCGCTTAAGCAGCAGCTGCCTTCCTCACTCCTCGTTTTCCTCCACACCGTGTATGTTACCTGTGGCCCAACAGGTTAAGCTCATCTGTTGCCGTCCGCTTCTTGCCGTTTCTCCCGGTGTATGCTTTGAACTCAAGAGGCGTATAAACGAAGTTTTATAGCAGCGGCCGTTCGAAGCTTCCGGTGATTGATTATACTGCACTACCATCGGTTCGCTCGGAGCTCCACTACATGGCCTGTGGCTGGCCGCTAAAGGAGCATTACAACGGCGTGTTTAGAAAACTAAAAGTTTTAGGAACGGGTCTTACATTTAATACTACTTTTAATATTAATAATTAATTAATACTAATAATTTCATCTGAAAATTAGCCCAGTCGAAAAATGTATAAACCACATGAAAGGGAGCAGTTTCAAACGTTCATCGGAGTCCACCTTGGACTGAGTCACTCCCAGGGTGAAGGTTGGCACATAATTGCGATCTCATTTATAGACACAGACAGACTGCCAACCAATCTGAGTATTTGTTAATTTCTCAATCTGACTTTCTGCTTCAAATCTGTTAGGTTCTGACTCTGACAATAAGTATTACAAGTGAATTTTGAATTATAATGTCTTTATTGAAGCAGAGCTTACATTGAAATGAGGAATTTCATTGTGAGTTCTTTCTTTTTTTTCTGTTTAATGTGAATTTCGGTGTATGTACGAGGCAACAGATTTGCGATTTTTAATGACTCGTCACAATTAATTACCATATTATCACAACCCCATCTTCTTACTTTATTGCCATCATGATCAGGGCCGTGCAGAGAGGTTTAAAGGGGCGGGTGCTTAAAGCTAAAAAGGGGCACATTGAGCCAGGCTGAATAACAACAACACACATTCATCAAGAATCTAATATGGGCAACAAGGCAAAGCAAACGTAGCCGATGTTTTACCTGATGGGTACAATGTTGCTGTTGAGGGGTTGCTGTGGATAGTGCTGGAGGGCAGGGCTGTGTTGATCTGAGACTGTAGACATTAAAAAGTCCATAGGAGAGA